>NW_023330857.1:58605-75933 GCF_011100685.1 Canis lupus familiaris | reverse complement strand
GTCTCTGCCTCTCTCTCTCTCTCTGTGACTATCATAAATAAATAAATAAAATAAAAAAGCCAAAAAAATCAGTTGACAGTATCGGAGTGCATTTTCTTCCAGGCTCTCTATTCTGCTCCTTCAGCTTATGCCAGAACCACACCCCTGGGTTTGGTTTGTTTAAGTAGGCTCCATGCCTCGTCCACAGTTCAGCACAGGGCTGGAATTCATGACCCCGAGATCAAGACCAAGGGTGAAGTCAGGAGTCGGATGCTTAACCAAGGAGCCAGCTGGGGCCCGAGAACCACACTGCTTTATCCTGTGTCTCTGTGACATTGTTTGAAATAGGAAAGTGGAGGGAGGGGCAAGATGGCGGAAGAGTAGGGTCCCAAATCACCTGTCCCCACCAAATTACCTAGATAATCTTCATCATCCTGAAAATCTATGAATTCGGCCTGAGATTTAAAGAGAGACCAGCTGGAATGCAACAGTGAGAAGAGTTCGCACTTCTATCAAGGTAGGAAGAGGGGGAAAAAAATAAAGAAACAAAAGGCATCCAAGGGGAGGGGCCCCATGAGGTGCCGGGCTAAGGCCAGGGCGAGTGCCCCCAGGACAGGAAAGCTCTGTCCCGGAGAAGCAGGAGCTTCACCAATCTTCCCGGGTGGAAAGGTCCTGAAGGGAGTTGGAGCAGGACGCCAGGATGGTGGGGATGCCCTCGGGCTCCCTGGAACACTAACAGACACCTGCACACCCAGGAGACTGCACCATACCCCGTGCTGAGCTCCCTAAAAGACTGCAGGGACCACGGCTGGACCGGAGCAGCTCGGAGGGGCTCGGGTGGCGGCTCCACATGGAGGGGGCTGCGAGGCCAGGAGCAGCTCGGAGGGGCCCCGGCAGAGGAAGAGGATCCCTGCAGAGAGGGTTGCAGGGCTCTGGGACCAGCTCAGTGGGGCTTGGGCGGGTGGTGCCGCGGGAGGCGGCTGTGTGGCCGGAGGGGGAATCAAAAGCGCAGGCACTGGAGCACAGGGCGCAGGACACAGCCCAGAATCCGGGCCTCCCCCTGGGACAGGCAGACCCGGGAAGGCCCACGACAGCTAGGATGCTTCGGCCCAGAGCTGAGCAGATCAGCGTCCCCGCCTTGGCACCTCCAGGCCCTGCAGAGGGAGAGCTCCATAGTTACTGTGGGAGCTGAATCCAGGGCTGAGAGCTGCCCGACGTCACTGGGATGGTTCCTCTTAGGGCCTCACGGGATAAATGAGCCCTGCACCAGGCAGAGGGCAGAGCAGCTCCCCCAAGAGCTAAAACCTGAAAATCAGCACAACAGGCCCCCTCTTCCAGAAGACCAGCTAGCGACAAGTTCCAGGGGAAGTCAAGGGAATTAAGTATACAGAATCAGAAGATACTCCCCGTGGCTTTTTCTTTTCTTTTCTTTTCTTTTCCTTTTCTTTTCTTTTCCTTTTCTTCTTTTTTGATTTGTTTGCATCCCCACCCTTTATTCCTTTCTTTCTTTTCCTTTCTCCTTTTCTTCTCTTTTTTCTTTTTTTTCTTCCTTTTCTCTTTTTCTCTTTTCTTTCCTTCTTTCTCTCCCTTTTTCTCCTTTTCCCAATACAACTTGTTTTTGGCCACTCTGCACTGACCAAAATGACTAGAAGGAAAACCTCACCTCAAAAGAAAGAAACAGTCCTCTCTCCTAAGAGTTACAAAATACGGATTACAATTCAATGTCAGAAAGCCGATTCAGAAACACTTATACAGCTACTGGTGGCTCTAGAAAAAAGCATAATGGACTCAAGAGACTTCATGACTGCAGAATTTAGATCCAATCAGACAGAAATTAAAAATCAATTGAATGAGATGCAATCCAAACTAGAAGTCCTAATGACGAGGGTTAATGAGGTGGAAGAACAAGTGAGTGACATAGAAGCCAAGTTGATGGCAAAGAGGGAAACTGAGGAAGAAAGAGACAGACAATTAAGAGACCAGGAAGACAGATTAAGGGAAATAAACGAAGCCTGAGGAAGAAAAACCTATGGTAATTGGGGGGTCCCGAGGGCGCCGAAAGGGACAGAGAGCCAGAATATGTATTTGAACAAATCCTAGCTGAAAACATTCCTAATCTGGGAAGGGAAACAGGCATTTAGATCTAGGAAATAGAGAGATTCTCCCCCCCTAAAATCAATAAAAATCATCAACACCTCGACATTTAATAGTAAAGCTTACAAATTCCAAAGATAAAGAGAAGATCCTTAAAGCAGCAAGAGACAAGAAATCCCTGACCTTTATGGGGAGGAGCATTAGGGTAACAGCAGACCACTCCACAGAGAACTGGCAGTTCAGAAAGGGCTGGCAGGATATATTCAGGGTCCTCAATGAGAAGAATATGCAACCAAGAATACTTTATCCAGCAAGGCTCTCATTCAAAATGGAAGGAGAGATAAAGAGCTTCCAAGACAGGAAGGAACTGAAAGAATATGTGACCTCCAAGGCAGCTCTGCAAGAAATTTTAAGGGGGACTCTTAAAATTCCCCTTCAAGAAGAAGTTCAGTGGAACAATCCACAAAACAAGGACTGAATAGATATCATGATGACACTACACTCATATCTGTCGATTAGTAACTCTGAATGTGAACAGGCTTAATGACCCCATCAAAAGGCGTAGGGTTTCAGACTGGATAAAAAAAGCAGGACCCATCTATTTGCTGTCTACAAGAGACTCATTTTGGACAGAAGGACACCTACAGCCTGAAAATGAAAGGTTGGAGAACCATTTACCATTCAAATGGTCCTCAAAAGAAAGCAGGGGTAGCCATCCTTATATCAGATAAACTAAAATTTACCCCGAAGACTGTAGTGAGAGATGAAGAGGGACAGTACCTCATACTTAAAGGATCTATCCAACAAGAGGACATAACAATCCTCTACATATATGCCCCGAATGTGGGAGCTCCCAAACATTTAAATCAATTAATAACCAAAGTAAAGAAATGCTTAGATAATAATACACTTATACTTGGTGACTTCAGTCTAGCCTTTTCTATACTCAATAGGTCTTCTAAGCACAACATCTCCATAGAAATGAGAGCTTTAAATGATACACTGGACCCGATGGATTTCACAGAAATCTACAAAACTTTACATCCAAACTCAACTGAATACACATTCTTTTCAATTTCAAGTACACATGGAACTTTCTCTAGAAGAGACCACATACTGGGTCACAAATCACGTCTGAACCAATACCAAAAGATTGGGATTGTCCCCTGCATATTCTCAGACCATAATGCCTTGAAATTAGAACTAAATCATAACAAGAAGTTTGGAAGGACCTCAAACACGTGGAGGTGAAGGACCATCCTGCTAAAGATGAAAGGGTCATAGGAAATTAAGGAAGAATTAAAAAGATTCATGGAAACTAATGAGCATGAAGATACAACCATTCAAAATCTTTGGAGTGCAGCAAAAGCAGTCCTAAGAGGGAAATACATCGCAATACAAGCATCCATTCAAAAACTGAAAGAACTCAAATACAAAAGCTAACCTTACTCATAAAGGAGCTAGAGAAAACACAGCAGATAGATCCTACACCCAACAGAAGAAGAGAGTTAATTAAAATTCGAGCAGAACTCAAGGAAATCGAGACCTGAAGAAATGTGGAACAGATCAACAGAACCGAGAATTGGTTCTTTGAAAGAATTAATAAGATACCTAAAGCATTAGCCAGCCTTATTAAAAAGAAGAGAGAGAAGACTCAAAGTAATTAAATCATGAATGAGAAAGAAGAGATCACTACCAACACCAAGGAAATACAAACGATTTTAAAAACATATTATGAACAGCTATATGCCAAACAATTAGGCAATCTAGAAGAAATGGACACTTCCCTGAAAAGCCAGAAACTACCAAAACTGGAACAGGAAGAAATAGAAAAGCTGAACAGACCAATAACCAGGGAGGAAATTGAAGCACTCATCCAAAAATTCCCAAGACACAAAAGACCAGGGCTAGATGGCTTCCCAGGGGAATTCTAAAAAACTTTAAAGAAGAAACCATACCTATCCTATTAAAGCTGTTTGGAGAGATAGAAAGAGACGGAGTACTTCCAAATTCGTTCTATGAAGCCAGCATCACCTTAATTCCAAAACCAGACAAGGACCCCACCAAAAAGGAGAATACAGACCAATATCCCTGATGAACATCGATGCAAAAATTCTCAACAAGATACTAGCCAATAGGATCCAACAATACATTAAGAATATTATTCATCATGACCAAATAGGATTTATCCCCGGGACACAAGGCTGGTTCAACACTCGTAAAACAATCAATGTGATTCATCATATCAGCAAGAGAAAAACCAAGAACCATATGATCCTCTCATTAGACGCAGAGAAAACATATGACAAAATAGAGCGTCCATTCCTGATCAAAAACCCTTCAGAACATAGGGATAGAGGGAACATTCCTCGACATCTTAAAAGCGATCCACGAAAAGCCCAAAGCAAATATCATTCTCAATGTGGAAGCACTGGGAGTATTTCCCCTAAGATCAGGAACAAGACAGGGATGTCCACTCGCACCACTGCTATTGAACATAGTAATGGAAGTCCTAGCCTCAGCAATCAGACAACAAAAAGAAATAAAGGCATTCAAATTGGCCAAGAAGAAGTCAAACTCTCCCTCTTCACCGATGACATGATACTCTACCTAGAAAACCCAAAACCGTCCCCCAAAAGATTGCTACAACTCATACAACAATTTCGTAGCGTGGCAGGTTACAAAATCAATGCCCAGAAATCAATGGCATTTCTATACACTAACAATGAGGCTGAAGAAAGAGAAATTGAGGAGGCAATCTCATCTACAATTGCACCCAAAATCATAAGATACCTAGGAAAAAACCTAACCAAGGAGGTAAAGGATCTCAACCATAAACACTATAGAGTGCTACTGAAAGAAATTGAGGAAGACACAAAGAGATGGAAAAATATTCCATGCTCATTGATTGGCAGAATTAATATTGTGAAAAAGTCAATGTTACCCAGGGCAATGTACACGTTTAATGCAATCCCAATTAAAATACCATGGACTTTCTTCAGAGAGTTAGAACAAACTATTTTAAAATTTGTGTGGGATCAGGAAAGACCCCAAATAGTCAGGGAAATTTTAAAAAAGAAAACCATATCTGGGGGCATCACAATGCCAGATTTCAGGGTGTACCACAAAGCTGTGGTCACCAAGACAGTGTGGTACTGCCACAAAAACAGACTCATAGATCAATGGAACAGAATAGAGAACCCAGAAGTGGACCCTGAACTTCATGGTCAACTGATATTCGATAAAGTAGGAAAGACTATCCATTGGAAGAAAGACAGTCTCTACAATATATGGTGCAGGGAAAATGGACATCCACAGTCAGAAGAATGAAACTAGACCACTCTCTTTCACCATACACAAAGATAAACTGAAAATGGATGAACGATCTCAATGTGAGACAAGAGTCCATCAAAATCCTAGAGGAGAGCACAGGCAACACCCTTTTTGAACTCGGCCACAGTAAATTCTTGCAAGATAAATCCATGAAGGCAAAAGAAACAAAAGCAAAAATGAACTATTGGGACTTCATCCAGATAAGAAGCTTTTGCACAGCAAAGGATATAGTCAACAGAACTAAAACACAACCTAAAGAATGGGAGAATATATATGCAAAAGACGTATCAGATAAAGGGCTAGTTTCCAAGATCTATAAAGAACGTTTTAAACTCAAACCCAAGGAAACAAACAATCCAATCATGAAATGGGCAAAAGACATGAAGAGAAATCTCACAGAGGAACACAATGACATGGCCAACAAGCACATGAAAACATGCTCTGCATCACTTGCATACAGGGAAATACAAATCAAAACCACAATGAGATACCACCTCACACCAGTGAGCATGGGGGAAATTAACAAGGCAGGAAACCACAAATGTTGGAGAGGATGCGGAGAAAAGGAAGACTCTTACACTGTTGGTGGGAATGTGATCTGGTGCAGCCACTCTGGTAAACTGAGTGGAGGTTCCTCAAAGAGATAAAAAATCGACTTGCCCGACGACCCAGCAACTGCACCTTTGGGGATTTACCCCAAAGACTCAGATGCAGAGAAACGCCGGTACTCCTGCACCCCGATGTTTATAGCAGAATGTCCACAATAGCCAAACTGGGGAAGGAGCCTTGGTGTCCATTGAAAGATGAATGTGTAAAGAAGATGAGGTTTATGTATAAAATGGAATATTATTTAGGCATTAGAAATGACAAATACCCACCATTTTCTTCAACATGGATGAAACTGGAGGGTATTATGCTGAGTGAAGTAAGTCAATTGGAGAAGGACAAACAGTGTATGTTCTCATTCATTTGGAGAATATAAATAATAGTGAAAGGGAATATAAGGGAATGGAGACGAAATGTGAGGGAAATATCAGAATAGGAGACAGAAAATAAAGACTCATAACTATGGGAATCGAACTAGGGGTGGTGGAAGGGGAGGTGGGCGGGGTTTGGGGGTGACTGGGTGATGGGCACTGAGGGGGGCAGTTGACGAGATGAGCACTGGGTGTTATTCTGTATATTGGTAAATTGAACACAAATAAAAAAATTAACTTATTAAAAAAAAGGTTCATGGAAACTAATGAGAATGAAGATACAACCGTTCAAAATCTTTGGGATGCAGCACAAGCAGTCCTAAGGGGGAAATACATCGCAATAGAAGCCTCCATTCAAAAACTGTAAAGAACTCAAATACAAAAGCTAACCTTACACATAGAGGAGCTAGGGAAAAAACAGCAGATAGATCCTACACCCAAGAGAAGAAGATAGTTATTTAAGATTTTAGCAGAACTCAATGAAATCGAGACCATAAGACCTGTGGAACAGAACAACAACAAAAAACCAGGAGTTGGTTTTTTGAAAGAATTAATAACATACATAAGCCATTAGTAAGCCTTATTAAAAGAAGAGAGAGAAGATTCAAATTAATAAAATCATGAATGAGAAAGGAGAGATCACTACCAACACCAAGGAAATACAAACGATTTTAAAAACATATTATGAACAGCTATATGCCAAACAATTAGGCAATCTAGAGATATGGACGCATTCCTGGAAAGCCAGAAACTACAAAAACTGGAACAGAAAGAAATAGAAAACCTGAAGAGGCCAATAAACAGAGAGGAAATTGAAGCAGTGATCAAAAACCTCCCAAGACACAAAAGTCCAAGGCCAGATGGCCTCCCAGGGGATTTCTATCAAATGTTTAAAGAAGAAAACATACCTATCCTACTAAAGCTGTTTGGAAAGATAGAAAGAGAAGGAGTACTTCCAAATTCGTTCCATGAGGCCAGCATCACCTTATTTCCAAAACCAGACAAAGACCCCACCAAAAAGGAGGATTACAGACCAATATCCCTGATGAACATGGATGCAAAACTTCTCAACAAGATACTAGCCAATAGGATCCAACAGTACATTAAGATAATTATTCACCATGACCAAGTAGGATTTATCCCCGTGACACAAGGCTGGTTCAACACTCGAAAATAATCAATGTGATTCATCATATCACCAAGAGAAAAACCAAGAACCATATTATCCTCTCATTAGATGCAGAGAAAGCATTTGACAAGATAGAGCATCCATTGCTGATCAAAACACTTCAGAGCGTAGGGATAGAGGGAACATTCCTCGACATCTTAAAAGCCATCCGGGAAAAGCCCACAACAAATGTCAATCTCAATGGGGAATCATTGGGAGCCTTTCCCCTAAGATCAGGAACAAGATAGGATGTCCACTCTCACAACTGCTATTCAACATAGTACTGGAAATCCTAGCCTCTGCAATCAGACAACAAAAAGACATTAAAGGCATTCAAATTGGCAAAGAAGTCAAACTCTCCCTCTTCACCGATGA
Organism: Canis lupus familiaris; assembly: GCF_011100685.1. Taxonomy (NCBI): domain Eukaryota; kingdom Metazoa; phylum Chordata; class Mammalia; order Carnivora; family Canidae; genus Canis; species Canis lupus. Next base: position 68,007 of record NW_023330857.1, on the reverse strand, counting down.
CATGATACTCTACCTAGAAAACACAAACCCCTCCCCCCTCAAGATTGCTAGAACTCATACAGCAATTTGGTAGCGTGGTAGGATTCAAAATCAATGCCCAGAAATCAATGGCATTTCTATACATTAACAATGAGGCTGAAGAAAGAGAAATTGAGGAGTTAATCTCATTTACAATTGCACCCAAAAGCATAAGATACCTAGGAATAAACCTAATCAAAGAGGTAAAGGATCTCAACCATAAACACTATAGAACGCTACTGAAAGAAATTGAGGAAGACACAAAGAGATGGAAAAATATTCCATGCTCATGGATTGGCAGAATTAATATTGTGAAAATGTCAATGTTACCCAGGGCAATGTACACGTTTTATGCAATCCCTACCAAAATACTATGGACTTTCTTCGGAGAGTTACAACAAACTATTTTAATATTAGTGATGGAATCAGGAAAGACTCCGAATAGCCAGGGGAATTTTAAAAAAGAAAAACATATCTGGGGGCATCACAATGCCAGATTTCAGGCTGCATTAAAAGTTGTGGTCATCGGGATCCCTGGGTGGCGCAGCGGTTTGGCGTCTGCCTTTGGCCCGGGGCGTGATCCTGGAGACCAGGGATCGAATCCCACATCGGGCTCCCGGTGCATGGAGCCTGCTTCTCCCTCTGCCTGTGTCTCTGCCTCTCTGTCTCTCTCTGTGTGACTATCAGGAATAAATAAATAAAATCTTTAAAAAAAAATAAAAAAAATAAAAGTTGTGGTCATCAATACTGTGTGAAACCGGCACAAAAACAGACACATAGATCAATGGAACAGAATAGAGAACCCAGAAGTGGACCTTGAACTTTATGGTCAACTAATATTCGATAAAGGAGGAAACACTCTCCATTGGAAGAAAGACAGTCTCTTCAATAGATGGTGGTGGGAAAATTGGACATCCACATGCAGAAGAATGAAACTAGAGCACTCTCTTTCACCATACACAAAGATAAACTCAAAATGGATGAAAGATCTAAATGTGAGAGAAGAATCCATCAAAATCCAAGAGGAGAACACAGGCAACACCCTTTATGAACTCGGCCACAGTAAATTCTTGCAAGGTACATTCATGAAGGCAAAAGAAACAAAAGCAAAAATCAACTATTGGGACTTCATCAAGATAAGAAGCTTTTGCACAGCAAAGGATACAGTCAACAAAACTAAAAGACAACCTACAGAATGGGAGAAGATATTTGCAAAAGACGTATCAGATAAAGGGCTAGTTTCCAAGATCTATAAAAAACTTCTTAAACTCAACACCAAAGGAACAAACAATCCAATCATGAAATGGGCAAAAGACATGAACAGAAATCTCACAGAGGAAGACATAGACATGACCAACATGCACATGAGAAAATGCTCTGCATTACTTGTCTCAGGGAAATACAAATCAAAACTACAATGAGATACCACCTCACACCAGTGAGCATGGGGAAAATGAACAAGGCAGGAAACCATAAATGTTGGAGAGCATGCTGAGAAAAGGGAACCCTCTTACACTGTTTCTGGGAATGTGAACTGTTGCAGCCAATCTGGAAAACTGTGTGGAGGTTCCTCAAAGAGTTAAAAATAGACCTGCCCTATGACCCAGCAATTGCAGTGTTAGGGATTTACCCAAAATATTCAGATGCAATGAAACGCCTGGACACCTGCACCCCGAAGTTTTTAGCAGGAATGCCCACAATAGCGAAACTGTGGATGGAGCCATGGTTTCCATCGAAAGATGAATGGATAAAGAAGATGTGGTTTATGAATACAATGTAATATTACTCAGCCAGTAGAAATGACAAATACCCACCATTTGCTTCAACATGGATGGAACTGGAGGGTATTATGCTGAGTGAAGTAAGTCAATTGGAGAAGGACAAACATATGTTCTCATTCAATTGGTTAATATAAATAATAGTGAAAGGGAATATAAGGGAATGGAGAAGAAATGTGTGGGAAATATCAGAAAGGGAGACAGAACATAAATACTCCTCACTCTGAGAAAGGAACTAGGGATGCTTTAAGGGGAGGAGAGATGGGGTTACTGTTGAATGTTTGAAGGGCACTGAGGGTGTTCCTTGCAGGTATGAGCACTGGGTGTTATTCTGTATGTTGGTAAATTGAACACCATAAATAATAAATTTATTTTTTTTAAAAGTTCAAACAACTAAATATTTATGCTGCCAACATGGGAGTACCTAAATATAGAAACCAATTAACAACAAACGTATAGAAAGTCACTGATAATAATACAATGACAGGGGATTTTAACACCTACTTATGGCAATGAACCTATGGTCTATACAGAAAATCAACAAGGGGAAAATAGCCTTGACACACTGGACCACAGGGACTCAACAGATATAGTCTGAACATTTTAACCAAAGCAGAATACACATTCCTTTCAGTGGTACATGGGACATTCTCCAGAACAGATCATATCATGGGCCACAAATCAGGCTTCAACAGGTACAACAGGTACAAGAAAGTTGATATCACACCCTGTACATTTTTGGACCACGATGTTATGAAACTCGAAGTCGACACTAAGAAAAAATTTGGACAGACCAAAAATACGTGGAGATTATGAACATCCTACTAGAGAATGAATGGAGCAACCAGGAAATTAAAGAGGAAATTTAAAACAAATGAAAATGAAAACATGTTTCTCCAAACCTCTGGGATGTAGCAAAGGCAGTCCTGAGAGAGACGTACATAGCAATACAGGCCTACCTCAAGAAAGAAGAAGTCTCCAATACACAGCCTAACCCTACACCTTAAGGAGTTGTAAAAGGAATGGCAAACAAAGCCTAATGCCTATAGAAAAGGGGGAAAATAAAGATGAGAGGATCAATAAACAATACAGAAACAACAAAGCAGTAGAATGGAATAAAGAAACAAAGAGATGGTTCTTCAAAATAATCAAGAAAATGGATCAAGCCCTAGCCAGCCTTAACAACAAGAAAACAGAAAAGACCTAGATAAATAAAATCACAAAAGAGAGAAGAGAGATCACAATCAACACCAGAAAAATTAGACAATTATAAGGGAATACTATGAAAGATTATACGCTAACATACTGGGAGACCTGGAAGAAATGGACAAATCCCCAGAAATGTGCAAACGAGCAAAATTGAAATAGGAAGAAATAGAAAATGTGAACAGACCCTTAACTAGCAAAGGAATAGAATCAGCGGGCACCTGGGTGCCTCAGTGGTTGAGCATGTGCTTTGGCTCAGGTCATGATCCCGGGGTCCTGGGGAATGAAGTCCCACATCGGGGTCCCCGCATGGAACTTCAATTTCCCATGTGTCTAAACCTCTGCCTCTCTGTGTCTCTCATGAATCCATAAATAAATCTTTAAAAAATGAAAAAAGATAAAATGATGAGAAAGGACCCAAATAAAATCACAAATGAGAAAAGAGATATAACAACCAACACTAGAGAAATACAAACGATTATAAGAGAACATTATGAAAAATTATATGCCAGCAACATAGAACCTGGAAGAAATAGATCAATTCCTAGAAATATATAACAGTAAAAATGAAAAAGGAAGAAATAAGACTTGAACAGACAGATAACCAGCTAAGAAATTGAATCACTAATCAAGGACCTCCCAACAGGAGACGCTTAGATCAATAGAACAGAATGGAAAGCCGAAACAAGATACAAACCTGTAACTCTATGACCCAATAATTGACAACAAGGCAGGAAGGAATATCCAAAGCACAAAGACAGTCTCTTCAACAAACCCTAACCCTGACCCCAGGATAAGAACAAATGGTGTTGGGAAAACCAGGCAGCCAAATGCAGAAGAATGAAACTGGACCACTTTCTTACACCATATATATAAAAAATAAATTCAAAATGGATAAAAGACCTAAATGTGAGACCTGAAACCATACAAAGAAGAAAAGATAGCAAACGTCTTTGACATTTGCCATTGGATCTTCTTTCTAGATATGCCTCTAAGGTGAGGGAAACAAAAGCAAAAATACTATTGGGACTTCATCAAATTGAAAAGCTTCCACAAAGTGAAGGAAACAACCAAACCTAAAAGGCAACATACAAAATGAGAGGAGATATTTGTAAACAACACATCCAATAAAGATTTAGTATCCAAAATACATAAAGGAAATATAAATCTCCGCCTCCTAAACACAACTTATCCAACTGCCAATGGGCAGAAGACACGAATGGACTTTGTCTCTGACAAGACATCCAGATGGCCATGAGACACACAGAAAAACACTCAGCGTCACCCATCAACAGGGAAATGCAAACCAAAACCACAATGAGATGTCACCTGACAGCCATCATAATGGCTAAAGTTAAGAACAGAAGAAACAACAGGTGTCGTTGAGGCTATAGAGAAGAGCGAGGCCTCTTATACTCCTGTTGGGCAGATGAACAGGTGCAGACACTGTGGAAAACATTGTGAAGGGTCCTCGAGAAGTTGAAAATAGGGGATCCCTGGGTGGCTCAGCCGTTTGGCACCTGCCTTTGGCCCATGTCGCGATCCTGGAGAACCGGGATCGAATCCCACGTCGGACTCACAGTGCATGGAGCCTGCTTCTCCCTCTGCCTGTGTCTCTGCCTCTCTCTGTGACTATCATGAAAACAATTTTAAAAAAAAGTTAAAAATAGAGCTACACTACGATTCCAAAATTGCACAGCTAGGTATTTACCCCAAGGATACAGAAGTTGTTTAGTAGATTCAAAGAGGAACACGAGCCCAGTGTTGGTAACAGCATTATCAACAAGAGCCAAACTGTGGATACAGCCCAGATGTCCATCGACAGATGAATGGGCAGAGACGATGTGGTTAATATACACACTGCAGCATCACTCATTCATCAGAAGGGATGAAATGAAGCCATTTACAATGACGTGGGAGAAGTGGAAAGGACTTATGCTAAATGAACTCAGTCAGAGGAAGACATATACCAAATACCATACAATTGTATTCACATGTGAATTTTAAGAAACCAAACAAACTGGCAAAGGGGCGAAGGGGGGGATGAGAGAAGCAAATAAAAAAACACACCCTTGACCACAGAGAATAAACTAATAAATACCAGAGGAAGGTGGGGGGATGGGGAACCAGGCGATGGGGATAGTGGAGAGCACCTGTGACCAGTACCAGGCGTTGTATCCAAGGGTTGAATCACTATGTGGTAAACCTGAAACTATATCATACTGTGTTTACAAAGAGGAATTCAATTAAAACTTTAAAAGAATAATTGGTAGTATTGATGAAACGTACGCACAAGAAATAAAATGAGAAAGGCAAATGAAAATCCAAACAAAGAGTCTTTAGAGTCACAAATTCCCTCCTTAGCTCAGCTCGGGAGAAGCCTGCCATGTCTATTCTGACCCCAGCAGAAGCCTGGATTTTGATTTTCTGGGGAAGCCACTGACTTGGTGGAGTCAGGCTATCTTTGAACCCAAAACCTAAATAGAGTGCATAAAACTAAACTGCCCAAGATACTAGGAGTCCCACTGCAGGCACATGCCAGGACCCAAACTCTAACCATACACAGATATAACCCTAACCCTACACTTAAGCCTAATGTTGACCTAACCCTTAAACAAGACCTATCACTAATCGAAAACCAAACACAAACCCCAAGACCGAAACACATTCACTGAACCTTCCTGCCAAACCTCAACCTAACTCCTAAACCTATTCTAAACCCTTAACCCTGACCGCTACCTTAAATCTAACTCTAACCCTAACCCTAACCTCTAAACCTAAATAGAACTTAATGTACTCAAACCCTATTCCTGACCTTAACCTGTACCCTAACCCTAACCCTCTAATACTAATCCTATCTCATACCCCAAATTGTACCCTAACCCATACCCTAAAACTAACCCCTAACCCACTCCCTTAACGTATCTCTTACTCTCTTCGAAAACCGTACCCTGACCCTGACCTGTCCCTAACCCTAACCCCTAACCAAACAATAACCCTAACCCTTGTCCTAAGCCCTATCCTAACCCTAACCCTCGCCCTAATTCTAAACCTAGCCCTAACTATAACCCTAGCCCCTCACCCTAAACCCTAACCCTAACTTACACCCTAACCCCTAATCCTAACTGAAAACCTAAGCCCAACCCTAACTCTAACCATAACCCTAACCCCAACTCCTAACCTCCTGCCCTAATCCCTAGAGCCTAAACCCTAACCCTAACACTAAATCCTGTCCCTTACCCTAACCCCCATCCAAACTCTTAACTACTGACCATTACCCTTATACCTCACCTAACCTCTAATCCATAACCATAAGCATAATCACTAACACCTAACGTATAACCTAAGGCTAACCACCAACTGCCTCCCCTCCCCTAACCCTACCATTCATTCTGCCCTTTCACTTACCCTGTGGTTCTGAGGAGTCCCTTCTGATGCAGACGTGGCCCCCAATGGCTCCTCCAGAGTCCTCCAGGGGGTCCAAGCGAGCCGGGCTCCTTTGAGTGTGGACATGGCCCAACGTGTTCCTGAGTCATAGTCAGCGGGTCCTGAGGACGCCAGGTCTCCTGTCACTGTGGACTATGTCTCACAACCTCTGGAAGCCTCACAGCAGGTCCTTAGGAAGCTGGGGGCTCCTGTCAGCATGGACATGGCCCCACGTCACCCAGAAAACTCACCGCGGGTCCTGAGGGGGCTGTGGGCTCCTGTCAGCATAGACACAGCCCCATATGTCCTGAAGCCAAAGTGCTGGTCCTGAGGAGGACGGGGTTCCTGTCAGGGTTGACGTGGCCCCACATTTTCCTCAAGCCTCACCATAAGACCTGAGGAGGCTTGGGGTTCCTGTCAGCATGGATGTGGCCCATAATCTTCCCAAACCTTCACAGTGGGTTCTGAGAAGCCTGGAGAATCCTGTCAGTGTGGATGCGGCACCCACATTTTTCTTAGGCCTCACCACAGGCCTGACAAGGCTGGGGTCTTCTGTCCGCATGGACGCATCCCCATATTTCCCCAAGTCTACACCGGGGGTCCTGAGGCAGTCAGGGTCCTGTTCTGTCCATGTGGCCCCAAGTCCTCCCGAAGCATCACCGAGGGTTCTGAGGAGGCCGGGGCTCCTGTAACCATGAATGCGGCCCCCAGCTTCCAGAAGCCTCAACTTATGTCCTGAGGGGCCCGGGAGCTCCTGCCAGAGTGGACGTCACACCACAACTTTCTGAAGCCTCCCTGCAGGTCCTGAGGTGGCTCAGGGGCTCCTGTCAGCGTGGATGTAGGCCCATATCTTCCTGAAGCCTCTCTGCTGGTCCTGAGGCTGCTCAGGGGAGCCTGTCAGCGTTGATGCGGGCCCACAATTTCCTGAAACCTCCCCGCGGGTCCTGAGGTGGCTCAGGGCTCCTGTCAGTGTGGATGTAGGCCCACATCTTCCTGAAGACTCCCCGCAGGTCCTGAGGGGGCCCAGCGGCTCCTGTCAGGTGGATGCGGGCCCACATCTTCCTAAAGCCTCACCGCGGGTCCTGAGGAGACCGGGGCTCCTGTCAGCATGAACCCGACCCAATTTCCCCCTGAAGACCTCCCGCGGGTCCTGTGGGGGCTGCAGCTCATTAGCATAGACGCCTCCCCACATCCCCCTCAGGCCTCCTCAGCACAGGCTGGCTCCTGATAGTGCAGGCAGAGGAGGCCTACTGCACATGCCTGCCCCATGGGAGGGGTCTGGGCTCAGGCGCCCCCTGCGGGACACTCAGGGGCTGCAGGTAACTGTGCAGGAGGCAGCCCATGCTCCATGGGCCCCATCTGTCTCCTTTCAGGCTCCAGCTGGGGCCTGTTAGCTTCGGAAACATCTCACTGAAAAGGAGCCCAACACCCGGCTTCCCCAGAAATACTTAAGAACAAGGAATTGGAGCCCACAGGACGCGAAATGAAATGTGGACCAGACTTTTACCACGTCCTGCAAAACTCACTCAACCCTCTTCCACTGTGGGCGGGACCGCGGGTTGGTGGAGCCGCCCTGGAAACAGTGTGCAGGCCCCTCAGGAAGTTACAAATAGAGCCACCCTGCGACCAGCAGATGAACGGCCTGGAGCTTACTCCAAAGATACAGATGCAGTGAGACGTGGGACAACTGCACCCCAATGTCCACAGCAGCTGGGTCCACAGTAGCCAAAATGTGGGAGGAGCCTCAGTGCCCTGTGGCAGATGATGGATAAAGAGGATGGGAGATAGATGATGGTCATAGAGAGAGGAATGGTACTCAGCTATCAAAGAGAAGGAAATCTTGCCATTTGCAATGATGTGGATAGAACTAAAGGGATCATGTTAAGTGAAGTAAGTCACTCGGGAAAGAGAATGACCGTGTGGTGTCATTCATAGGTGGAATTCAAGAAGCAAAGCAGATGAACTACTGTGAAGGGAAGGAAAGACAAATAAGATCAAAACAGATGCAGGAAATACAGACTCTTAACGATAGGAAATGAACTGAGGGTCGCTGGAGGGGTCGAGCATAACAGGGGAAGTAGGAAAGTGTGCGTCTCACTCTGTCCTGCTTCTCCAATACTGATTTGCTGTCCGGGGTTATTTGTTGAGGAGGATGGATGTTATGTTTTTTTTTTTCCTATTTCTAAGTTCTGTCACCATGATTTTGATAGGAATGACTTTGAAAATGAGGGTGGCTTCAGGAACTGTGGACATTTTCACAAGATGAGGCTCCCACCCCACAAGCCCAGGACGGCCTCCCAGAGCCTGGTATGGCTCAGTGGACAAGTCTTGTGCTCTTTGGTTCAGTCTCATTTATTCTCCTTGATGCTCCTGAGAAGGCCTTCACATCCTTCCTTTCCTTCCTGAGTGCTCATTGTCAGGACACAGCAAGGCTACTCTGCTCTGTAGGGTCAGTTTGTGTCCCGTGACTTTACTGAACCCTATCCTTAGTTCTAACAGGTTTCGGTGGAGGCTCTGGGGTTGCCTGTTTCCAGTACCGCGTCTTCAGCATATAGGGACAGTGTGACTTCCCCCTTCCAGGCGTGGATCCTTTGATTTTTACAGCTTTATGTCCTAGAAAGCCCCACTATTGAATCAAAACTGATCCCAAGCCAAGGGCAGGAAGCCCCTATTAGAATGAGAACAGAGCTCAATGCCCTTGAAGGTCCCATATCAAAATGTAAACAGAACTTGAGGAATTGCTCCAGCCCTTCTGGAGGTCCCCGAGACCAGCCCTTAAAACTAAGCTAAAACCCACCTCAGGGTCCAAGTCCCTGCTCCGTTCTGTCAGGTATACTTGGACACAAGCTCGAGGTGGTAAATAAACCCTCGTGTGTTTGCATCAGTGTCGGCTTCTCGGAGATTTCTCGGATTTGCAAACTTGGGCACAACAGTCTGAGATAAAAAAGAAAAACCAAAAGAAGCTCGGACGAAG
>NW_023330857.1:0-58505 GCF_011100685.1 Canis lupus familiaris | reverse complement strand
CACCTCCCCTTCCACCACCCCTAGTTCGATTCCCAGAGTTAGTCTTTATTTTCTGTCTCCTTTCTGATATTTCCCTCACATTTCGTCTCCATTCCCTTATATTCCCTTTCACTATTATTTATATTCTCCAAATGAATGAGAACATACACTGTTTGTCCTTCTCCATTGACTTACTTTACTCAGCATAATACCCTCCAGTTTCATCCATGTTGACAAATGGTGGGTATTTGTCATTTCTAATGCCTAAATAATATTCCATTTTATATAAACCTCATCTTCTTTACACATTCATCTTTCAATGGCACCAAGGCCCTTCCCAGTTTGGCTATTGTGGACATTCTGCTATAAACATCGGGGTGCAGGTCCCGGCGTTTCTCTGCATCTGAGTCTTTGGGGTAAATCCCCAAGGTGCAATTGCTGGGTCGTAGGGCAGTCATTTTTATCTCTTTGAGGAACCTCCACTCAGTTTTCCAGAGTGGCTGCACCAGTCACATTCCCACCAACAGTGTAAGAGTCTTCCCTTTTCTCCGCATCCTCTCCAACATTTGTGGTTTCCTGCCTTGTTAATTTCCCCATGCTCACTGGTGTGAGGTGGTATCTCATTGTGGTTTTGATTTGTATTTCCCTGATGGCAAGTGATGCAGAGCATTTTCATGTGCATGTTGGCCATGTCTTGTGTTCCTCTGTGAGATTTCTCTTCATGTCTTTTGCCCATTTCATGATTGGATTGTTTGTTTCTTTGGGTTTGAGTTTAAAAGTTCTTTATAGATCTTGGAAACTAGCCCTTTATCTGATATCATTTGCAATATATCTCCCATTCTTAGGTTGTTTTAGTTTGTTGACTGTATCCTTTGCTGTGCAAAAGCTTCTTATCTTGATGAAGTCCCAATAGTTCATTTTTGCTTTTGTTTCTTTTGCCTTCGTGGATTATCTTGCAAGAAGTTACTGTGGCCGAGTTCAAAAAGGGTGTTGCCTGTGTTCTCTCTAGGATTTTGATGGAATCTTGTCTCACATTTAGATCTTTCATCCATTTTGAGTTTATCTTTGTGTATGGTGAAAGAGAGTGGTCTAGTTTCATTCTTCTTCTTCTGATGTGGATGTCCATTTTCCCAGCACCATATTGAGAGACTGTCTTTCTTCCAATGGATAGTCTTTCCTCCTTTATCGAATATTAGTTGACCATAAGTTCAGGGTCCACTTCTGGGTTCTCTATTCTGTTCCATGATCTATGAGTCTGTTTTTGTGCCAGTACCACACTGTCTTGATGACCACAGCTTTGTGTACAACCTGAAATCTGGCATTGTGATGCCCCCAGATATGGTTTTCTTTTTTAAAATTCCCCTGGCTATTCGGGGTCTTTTCTGATTCCACACAAATCATTAAAATAATTTGTTCTAACTCTCTGAAGAAAGTCCATGGTATTTTGATAGGGATTGCATTAAACGTGTACATTGCCCTGGGTAACATTGACATTTTCACAATATTAATTCTGCCAATCCATGAGCATGGAATATTTTTCCATCTCTTTGTGTCTTCCTCAATTTCTTTCAGAAGTCTATAGTTTTATGGTATGATCCTTTACCTCTTGGTTAGGTTTATTCCTAGGTATCTTATGCTTTTGGGTGCAATTGTAAATGGATTGACTCCTTAATTTCTCTTTCTTCAGTCTCATTGTTAGTGTGAAATGCCATGATTTCTGGGCATTGATTTTGTATCCTGCCACGCTACCAATTGCTTGAGTTCTAGCAATCTTTGGGGGACGGTTTTGGGTTTTCTAGGTAGAGTATCATGTCATCGGTGAAGAGGGAGAGTTTGACTTCTTCTTGGCCAATTGAATGCCTTATTTCTTTGTGTTGTCTGATTGCTGAGGCTAGGACTTCCATTACTAGTGTTCAATAGCAGTGGTGCGAGTGACATCCCTGTCTTGTTCCTGATCTTAGGGGAAATACTCCCAGTGCTTCCACATTGAGAATGATATTTGCTTGGGCTTGTTCGTGGATCGCTTGTTAAGATGTCCGAGGAATGTTCACCTCTAATCCCTATGTTCTGAAGGGTTTTGATCAGGAATGGACGCTCTATTTTGTCATATGTTTTCTCTGCGTCTAATGAGAGGATTCATATGGTTCTTGGTTTTTCTCTTGCTGATATGATGAATCACATTGATTGTTTTACGAGTGTTGAACCAGCCTTGTGTCCCGGGGATAAATCCTATTTGGTCATGAGGAATAATATTCTTAATGTATTGTTGGATCCTATTGGCTAGTATCTTGTTGAGAATTTTTGCATCGATGTTCATCAGGGATATTGGTCTGTATTCTCCTTTTTGGTGGGGTCCTTGTCTGGTTTTGGAATTAAGGTGATGCTGGCTTCATAGAACGAATTTGGAAGTACTTCCGTCTCTTTCTATCTCTCCAAACAGCTTTAATAGGATAGGTATGGTTTCTTCTTTAAAGTTTTTTAGAATTCCCCTGGGAAGCCATCTAGCCCTGGTCTTTTGTGTCTTGGGAATTTTTGGATGAGTGCTTCAATTTCCTCCCTGGTTATTGGTCTGTTCAGCTTTTCTATTTCTTCCTGTTCCAGTTTTGGTAGTTTCTGGCTTTTCAGGGAAGTGTCCATTTCTTCTAGATTGCCTAATTGTTTGGCATATAGCTGTTCATAATATGTTTTTAAAATCGTTTGTATTTCCTTGGTGTTGGTAGTGATCTCTTCTTTCTCATTCATGATTTAATTACTTTGAGTCTTCTCTCTCTTCTTTTTAATAAGGCTGGCTAATGCTTTAGGTATCTTATTAATTCTTTCAAAGAACCAATTCTCGGTTCTGTTGATCTGTTCCACATTTCTTCAGGTCTCGATTTCCTTGAGTTCTGCTCGAATTTTAATTAACTCTCTTCTTCTGTTGGGTGTAGGATCTATCTGCTGTGTTTTCTCTAGCTCCTTTATGAGTACGGTTAGCTTTTGTATTTGAGTTCTTTCAGTTTTTGAATGGATGCTTGTATTGCGATGTATTTCCCTCTTAGGACTGCTTTTGCTGCACTCCAAAGATTTTGAATGGTTGTATCTTCATGCTCATTAGTTTCCATGAATCTTTTTAATTCTTCCTTAATTTCCTATGACCCTTTCATCTTTAGCAGGATGGTCCTTCACCTCCACGTGTTTGAGGTCCTTCCAAACTTCTTGTTATGATTTAGTTCTAATTTCAAGGCATTATGGTCTGAGAATATGCAGGGGACAATCCCAATCTTTTGGTATTGGTTCAGACGTGATTTGTGACCCAGTATGTGGTCTCTTCTAGAGAAAGTTCCATGAGTACTTGAAATTGAAAAGAATGTGTATTCAGTTGAGTTTGGATGTAAAGTTTTGTAGATTTCTGTGAAATCCATCGGGTCCAGTGTATCATTTAAAGCTCTCATTTCTATGGAGATGTTGTGCTTAGAAGACCTATTGAGTATAGAAAAAGGCTAGACTGAAGTCACCAAGTATAAGTGTATTATTATCTAAGCATTTCTTTACTTTGGTTATTAATTGATTTAAATGTTTGGGAGCTCCCACATTCGGGGCATATATGTAGAGGATTGTTATGTCCTCTTGTTGGATAGATCCTTTAAGTATGAGGTACTGTCCCTCTTCATCTCTCACTACAGTCTTCGGGGTAAATTTTAGTTTATCTGATATAAGGATGGCTACCCCTGCTTTCTTTTGAGGACCATTTGAATGGTAAATGGTTCTCCAACCTTTCATTTTCAGGCTGTAGGTGTCCTTCTGTCCAAAATGAGTCTCTTGTAGACAGCAAATAGATGGGTCCTGCTTTTTTATCCAGTCTGAAACCCTACGCCTTTTGATGGGGTCATTAAGCCTGTTCACATTCAGAGTTACTAATCGACAGATATGAGTGTAGTGTCATCATGATATCTATTCAGTCCTTGTTTTGTGGATTGTTCCACTGAACTTCTTCTTGAAGGGGAATTTTAAGAGTCCCCCTTAAAATTTCTTGCAGAGCTGCCTTGGAGGTCACATATTCTTTCAGTTCCTTCCTGTCTTGGAAGCTCTTTATCTCTCCTTCCATTTTGAATGAGAGCCTTGCTGGATAAAGTATTCTTGGTTGCATATTCTTCTCATTGAGGACCCTGAATATATCCTGCCAGCCCTTTCTGAACTGCCAGTTCTCTGTGGAGTGGTCTGCTGTTACCCTAATGCTCCTCCCCATAAAGGTCAGGGATTTCTTGTCTCTTGCTGCTTTAAGGATCTTCTCTTTATCTTTGGAATTTGTAAGCTTTACTATTAAATGTCGAGGTGTTGATGATTTTTATTGATTTTAGGGGGGGAGAATCTCTCTATTTCCTAGATCTAAATGCCTGTTTCCCTTCCCAGATTAGGAATGTTTTCAGCTAGGATTTGTTCAAATACATATTCTGGCTCTCTGTCCCTTTCGGCGCCCTCGGGACCCCCAATTACCATAGGTTTTTCTTCCTCAGGCTTCGTTTATTTCCCTTAATCTGTCTTCCTGGTCTCTTAATTGTCTGTCTCTTTCTTCCTCAGTTTCCCTCTTTGCCATCAACTTGGCTTCTATGTCACTCACTTGTTCTTCCACCTCATTAACCCTCGTCAGTTAGGACTTCTAGTTTGGATTGCATCTCATTCAATTGATTTTTAATTTCTGTCTGATTGGATCTAAATTCTGCAGTCATGAAGTCTCTTGAGTCCATTATGCTTTTTTCTAGAGCCACCAGTAGCTGTATAAGTGCTTTCTGAATCGGCTTTCTGACATTGAATTGTAATCCGTATTTTGTAACTCTTAGGAGAGAGGACTGTTTTCTTTCTTTTGAGGTGAGGTTTTCCTTCTAGTCATTTTGGTCAGTGCAGAGTGGCCAAAAACAAGTTGTATTGGGAAAAGGAGAAAAAGAGGAGAGAAAGAAGGAAAGAAAAGAGAAAAAGAGAAAAGGAAGAAAAAAAAGAAAAAGAGAAGAAAAGGAGAAAGGAAAAGAAAGAAAGGAATAAAGGGATGGGGGATGCAAACAAATCAAAAGAAAGAAAGAAAAGAAAAGAAAAAGAAAAGAAAAGAAAAAGAAAGAAAAGAAAGAAAAGAAAGAAAAGAAAGAAAAGAAGAAAAGAAAAGAAAAAGCCACGGGGAGTATCTTCTGATTCTGTATACTTAATTCCCTTGACTTCCCCTGGAACTTGTCCGTCTAGCTGGTCTTCTGGAAGAGGGGCCTGTTGTGCTGATTTTCAGGTTTTAGCTCTTGGGGGAGCTGCTCTGCCCTCTGCCTGGTGCAGGGCTCATTTATCCCGTGAGGCCCTAAGAGGAACCATCCCAGTGACGTCGGCAGCTCTCAGCCCTGGATTCAGCTCCCACAGTAACTATGGAGCTCTCCCTCTGCAGGGCCTGGAGGTGCCAAGGCGGGGACGCTGATCTGCTCAGCTCTGGGCCGAAGCATCCTAGCTGTCGTGGGCCTTCCCGGGGTCTGCCTGTCCCAGGGGGAGGCCGGATTCTGGGCTGTGTCCTGGCGCCCTGTGCTCCAGTGCCTGCACTTTTGATTCCCCCTCCCGGCCACACAGCCGCCTCCGCGGCACCACCGCCCAAGCCCCACTGAGCTGGTCCCAGAGCCCTGCAACCCTCTCTGCAGGGATCCTCTTCCTCTGCCGGTGGCCCCTTCGAGCTGCTCCTGGCCTCGCAGTCCCCTCAATGTGGAGCCGCCACCCGAGCCCCTCCGAGCTGCTCCGGGTCCAGCCGTGGTCCCTGCAGTCTTTTAAGGAGCTCAGCCACGGGGTATGGTGCAGTCTCCTGGGTGTGCAGGTGTCTTGTAGTGTTTCAGGGAGCCCGAGGGCATCCCCACCATCCTGGCATCCTGCTCCAACTCCCTTCAGGAACCTATCCACCCGGGAAGATTGGTGAAGCTCCTGCTTCTCCGGGACAGAGCTTTCCTGTCCTGGGGGCATTCGCCCTGGCCTTAGCCCAGCACCTCATGGGGCCCCTCCCCTTGGATGCCTTTTGTTTCTTTATTTTTTTCCCCCTCTTCCTACCTTGATAGAAGTGCGAACTCTTCTCACTGTTGCATTCCAGCTGGTCTCTCTTTAAATCTCAGGCCGAATTCATAGATTTTCAGGATGATGAAGATTATCTAGGTAATTTGGTGGTGACAGGTGATTTGGGGACCCTACTCTTCCGCCATCTTGCCCCTCCCTCCACTTTCCTATTTCAAACAATGTCACAGAGACACAGGATAAAGCAGTGTGGTTCTCGGGCCCCAGCTGGCTCCTTTGGTTAAGCATCCGACTCCTGACTTCACCCTTGGTCTTGATCTCGGGGTCATGAATTCCAGCCCTGTGCTGAACTGTGGACAAGGCATGGAGCCTACTTAAACAAACCAGACCCAGAGGGGTGTGGTTCTGGCATAAGCTGAAGGAGCAGAAAGAGAGCCTGGAAGAAAATGCACTCCGATACTGTCAACTGATTTTTTTTGGCTTTTTTATTTTATTTATTTATTTATGATAGTCACAGAGAGAGAGAGAGAGGCAGAGACACAGGCAGAGGGAGAAGCAGGCTCCATACACCGGGAGCCCAACGTGGGATTCGATCCCGGGTCTCCAGGATCACGCCCTGGGCCAAAGGCAGGCGCCAAACCGCTGCGCCACCCAGGGATCCCTGTCAACTGATTTTTTAAACTTAATTTAATTTAAACCCAATTAATTAAGAGTATAGTGTATTATACTTTCAGAGGTAGAATTCAGGGATTCACCAGTTGGAGATAACACCAGGGCTCATGACATCACGTGCCCTCCTTCATGCTCGTCTACCAGTTACCCTGTCTCTCCACTCCCCTCCCCTACAGCGACCCTCAGTTTGTTTCCTGTGATTGAGTCTTTTCTTCCTCCATCTCTGTTTTCATCTTATTTGTTTTTCCTTCCCTTCACAGATGCCCATCTGCTTGGCTTCTTTAATTTCATCTATGAATGCAACCATACGGTAATTTTATTTCCTGACTTATTTCACTTAACATGATCCCTCTAGTTCTATCCACGTCATTGTAAATGGCAATATTTTCTTCTCTTTGATAGCTAAGTACCATTCCTATCATCTAACTATCTATCATCTATGACCATCATCTATCTTCCATCCTCTTTATCCATCATCTGCCTGAGGGCACCGAGGCTCTTCCCACAGTGTGGCTACTGTGGACTCAGCTGCTGTGGACATTGGGGTGCAGGTGTCCCCAAGTCTCATGCATCTGTATTTGGGGTGAGCTAAGGCCGTGCACCTGCTGGTCCCAGGGCGGCTCTATTTGTAACTTCCTGTGGAGCCTCCACACGGTTTCCATGGCATTTGCACCAGCCTGTGGTCCCGCCCACAGTGGAAGAGGGTTGAGTGAGTTTTACAGGACATGGTAAAAGTCTGGTCCACATTTCATTTCGCGTCCTTTGGGCTCCAATTCCTTCTCCTTAAGAATTTTTGGGGAAGCGGTGTGTTGGGCTTCTTTTCAGTCAGACGTTTCCGAAGCTAACAGGCCACAGCTGGAACCTGGAAGGAGGCAGAGGTCGGCCTGGGGATGGGCATGTGTCTCCTGCACAGCCTCCTGTAGTGCCTGAGGATCCCGCAGGGGGCGCCCAAGCCCAGGCACCGCCCAAGGGGCACGCATGTGCAGTAGGCCTCATCTGCCTGCACTAACAGGAGTCAGCCTGTGCTGGGGAGGCCTGAGGAAGACGTGGGGACATGTCCACGCTGATGAGCCACAGCCTCCTCAGAATCTGTGGGGAGTCTTCAGGGGGATATTGGGCAGCATTCATGCTGACAGGAGCCTTGGTCTCCTCAGGACACACAGTGAGGCTTCCGGAAGATATGGGCCCACATCTACCCTGATAGGAGACCTTGGGCCGCTTCAGAACCTGCAGGGAGGCTTCAGGAAATTGTGGGCCCGCACCCACCCTGGCAGGAACCCCTGGGCTGCCTCAGGACCCGCAGGGAGGCTTCAGTAAGATGTGGGCCCCCATCCACGCTGACAGGAGCCCCTGGGCCGCCTCAGAACATGTGGGGAGGCTTCTGAAAGATGGGGCGCTGCTTCCACTCTGGCAGGAGCTAACTGGCCCCTCAGGACATAAGTTGAGACTTCTGGAAGCTGGGGGCTGCATCCACAGTGACAGGAGTCTCGGCCACCTCAGAACCGGGGTGATGCTTTGGGAGGACGTGGGGCCACATCCACACAACCGGACTCTGATGTCCTTAGGACCCCCAGTGTAGACTTCAGGAAATATGGGGATGCGTCCATGCGGACAGAAGACCCCAGCCTTGTCAGAGCCTGTGGTGAGGCCCAAGAAAAATGTGGATGCCGATTCCACACTGACAGAGGTCTCCGGCCTCTTCAGGACACACTGTGAACGATTGGGATGCTTGGGGCCACGTCCATTCTGACAAGAGCCCCCAGCCTCCTCAGGTCTTATGGTGAGGCTGAGGAAAATGTGGGGCCACATCAAGACTGAGAGGACCCCCATCCTCCTCAGGACCTGCACTTTGGCTTCGGGACACATGGGGCTGCATCTAGGCTGACAGCAACCCACAGCCTCCTCAGGACCTGCGGTGAGTTTTCAGGGGACATGAGGCCATGTCCAGGCTGACAGGAGCCCCCGGCCTCCTGAGAACCTGCTGTGAGGCTTCCAGAGGTTGTGAGACATCCAGAAGGATGTTCCTCCTCCTTCCAGAGTAGGCATACTCCACGTTGGCAGGAGACCTGGCATACTCAAGGACCCACTGACTATGACTCTGGAACACGTGGGGCCACATCCGCATTCACAGGAGCCCGGCTTCCTCAGGACCCCCTGGAGCACTCTGGAGGCGCAGTTGGGAGCCACGTCCATGTCAGAAGGGACTCCTCAGAACCATAGGGTAAGTGAATGGGTAGAATGAATGGTAGGGTCAGGGGAGGGGAGGTGGTTGGTGGTTAGGCTTAGGTTAGATGTTAGGGGTTAGTGATTATGCTTATGGTTACAGATTAGAGGTTAGGGTGAGGGATAAAGGTAAGGGTCAGTGGTTAGGAGTTAGGATGGGGGTTTTGATTAGGGACAGGAGTTAGAGTTAGGGTTAGGGTTTAGACTTTAGGGATTAGGGTAGGAGGTTAGGAGTTGGGGTTTGGGTTTATGGTTAGAGTTAGGGTTCAGGTAGGTTTGCAGTTAGGGTTTAGGGTGTGAGTTAGGGTTAGAGGTTAGCGTTAGGGGTTAGAGTTAAAGTTAGGGCTAGGTTTAGGGTTAGGGCGAGGGTTAGGTTTAGGATACGGGTTAGGGCTAGGATTAGGGTTAGAGTTTGGTTAGGGGTTAGGGTTAGGGTCAGGTCAGGGTCAGGGTATGGTTTTGGAAAAGGGTAAGAGAGGGTTAGGCAGTGGGTTAGGGATTAGTTTTAGGGTCCGGGTTAGGGATATGAGATAGGTTTAGTATTAGAGGGTTAGGGTTAGGGTACAGGTTAAGGTTAGGAATAGGATTTGAGTACATTAAGTTAAGGTTATGGTTAGAGGTTAGGGTTACGGTTAGATTTAAGGTAAGGGTCAGGGTTAAGGGTTTAGAATAGGTTTAGGAGTTAGGGTGAGGGTTGGCAGGAAGGTTCAGTGAATGTGTTTTGGTCTTGGGGTTTGTGTTTGGTTTTTGATTAGTGATAGTTCTTGTTGAGGGTTAGGTTAACATTAGGCTTAAGTGTAGGCTTAGGGTTATGTCTGTGTATGGTTAGAGTTTGTGTCTTGGCATGTGCTTGCACTGGGAATCCTAGCATCTTGGGCAGTTTAGTTTCATGCACTCTATTTAGGTTTCGGTTTCAATGATAGCCTGACTCCACCAAGTCAGCAGCCTCCCCAGAGATCATTGTAAAATGATCAAAATCCAGGCTTCTCTGGGGTGAGAATAGGCATGGCAGGCTTCTCCTGAGCTGAGCTAAGGAGGGGATTTGTGGCTCTAAAAACTCTTTGTTTGGATTTTCAGTTGCCTTTCTGATTTTATCTCTTGTGCGCCCATGTTTCCTCTATACTACCAATTATTATTTTAAAGTTTTACTTGAATTCCTCTTTGTAAACACAGTGTGATATCGTTTCCAGTTTACCACATAGTGATTCAACCCTTGAATACAACGCCTGGTACTGGTCAGAGGTGACCTCTACTATTCCCATCCCCTGATACCCATCCCCCCCACCTTCCTCTGGTATTTATTAGTTTAATCTCTGTGGTTAAGAGTATGTTTCTTGGTTTGCATCTCTCATCCCCCCCTTCGCCCCTTTGTCAGTTTGTTTGGTTTCTTAAAATTCACATGTGAATGCAATTGTATGGTATTTGGTATCTGTCTTTCTCTGACTGAGTTGATTTAGCATAAGTCCCTCCCACTTCTCCCAGGTTATTGTAAATGGCTTCCTTTCATCCCTTCTGATGACCGAGTGATGTCGCAGTGTGTATATTTACCACATCGTCTCTGCCCATTCATCTGTCGATGGACATCTGGGCTCTATACACAGTTTCGCTGTTGTTGATAACGCTGCTACCAACACTGGGCTGCGTGTTCCTCTTCGAATCTACTAAACTACTTTTGTATCCTCGGGGTAAATACCTAGCTGTGCAATTTTGGAATCGTAGGGTAGTAGGTTTTCCCTACTCAGAAGCCCTGGGGGGCCCGAAGCTTCCTGGCCCAGCAGCCTCACCCAACACCTAGCAGTCCTAAAACATGATGTGGCTGCCGAACGTCCTGTTTACGTCCAGGTTTACCTGCGTGATGTCCTAGGAGGAGACCAGGGCCTCCTCCTTCATTTCCTGTGGGAAAACCGGGGAGGGGGAGCAGGCATTAGGGACACAGACCCCGAACTGTCATGAGCTGCCATGTTGGGCAGGGAGCCCTGTGGTCACCATGGGAGTGTGTCCTGCCGAAACCTCCTTCCTTCCTCTGGGAGGCCAGGGATGGCAGGAGTGCCCACCGTGCCCGTGGGACCTGTGTGACGGTCTGTGCCCAGTTGTTGTGGGCAGGGAGGTGACGGAGTGTCAGCCTGGGTGGGAGGGGATAGGGGTTCAGCCAAGGTGGGAGGGACATGGGGGTATTGTGCCCAAGATTGCAAATCCGAGAAACCACTAAGGAGGTGACACCGATGCAAACACACAAGGGTTGATTTCCAAACTTGAGCTTGCATCCAAGTACACCCAACACAGCGGAACAGGGACTTTGACTCTGAGGTGGGTTTTAGCTTAGTTTTAAGGGCTGGTCTCAAGGACCTCCAGAATGGCTGGAGGAATTCCTCAATTTCTGTTTACATTTTGATATGGGGCCTTCAAGGGCATTGACCTCTGTTCTCATTCTAATAGGGGCTTCCTGCCCTTGGCCTGGGCTCTGTTTTGATTCTATTGTGGGTCTTTCTAGGACATTAAGCTGTAAACTTTTGTTTTTTTCCTGTAACTGAAGGCATGTAAATTTCAGCTCTTCTTCACAGGGGCCTGGGATGGCTGGGCGTGTGCTAATGCTGAATTTAAATTGGAATGGCCTTAATTTTCTCGGCCTCCATGCATCCTGTCCCATCCTATCTAGCTCCTTCCCCCTTCCCAAGAGCTCCTAAGAGAGCAATTGCAAATGACCTTAGCGTGGCATCCTGTGTTGGGGTCAGGCCCAGTGATTGGGATCAGGAAGACCTGGAGCCTGGGCGTCCCAGCTGTGCAGCTGGATTCTATGCTGCAGACTCTTATTCCCTAAGGCTATGTTGACAACTGACTTTGTACATAGAAAACCTCTCCTTTGTCTTTAAAAGATGAGGAGCGAGTCAAAGTGTTTTTTCTCTGCCCATCTGATTGCTCAGATTCCAATCTGAGACGTATTTCCTGTTAATAAGGATAATTTACTACTATCTGTAGTACTATGGTTAAAATATTCTGACACAAGGGTTCAGGGGGTGACGGTTTCTCATCTCTTTCTTCCCAGTTCAGTCACTCATCTGGAAATGCATCTTTATGGATTTGGAAAGAACTGAGAGACATTATTACCAATGGTCCGATTATTATGTGAAGGATTTTTTTCCTGAGATTCTTCCCCTGTTTCAACTGACACTGAAACACTGTGAACTCTTTGGAAGACAAATGTCAAGGAAATAAATGTTATCCGTTGCAAATTTTAAATACACTTGCAATATGGTGTCTATTATACTAGAAGTATTTTTATCTGATTTTTGCTATTTATTATCCATTCCTGCTTTTCAGGGTGAGGAGGCATTATACGTGTTCAAAAGTGTTTTTCTTTCCTTCTGATCTAAAATTCTTACTTTGTTTCCATCAAAGGAACTCTTTAAGAATAAGGCAAAAGTTAATTCAACTATTCTTAAAATGTCTTCACACTTGGAGCCTGATTCATTTAAGTCAATTTTCAAAATAGATCGTATTAGGAAAAAAACAAAGATTTATAGGGAAATTGAGAAGATAGTACAGTGCATTCACATGCACTTGCACTCAATTTCTTCAATTATTGATATCTTATTTTAGTACGGTACAAATATGAGCTAATGAATCAATATTAAAATAGTCGCATTAACCAAAGACCATACTTTATTTAGATTTCCTTAGTTTTTGCTAAGTTATCATCCCTCATATCACATTCCATTTGTCCTCATGTTTCCTTAGGCTCCTCTGGATTGTGACAGTCTTTCAGCCTTTCCTTGTTGTTGTTGCCCTGGAACACTTTGAGAAGTAGAGTATTTTGTAAAATTTCCCTCAGGTGGGACATGTCTGTCATTTATCTCATGATTGAACAGTTTTTTGGATTATATACAGAGATATACTGCCATTTTCATTATATCATATAAAGGATATACTATCAACATGATTTATCAGTCTTGGTATCGATCTGATCACATTGCTGAGATAGTGTTTGTCAGCTTTCTACGCAGTAAACTGATCCTTTTTTATAATTATTAAACATTATTATTATATTATCAATATATTTTAAGTTTTTCATATTATATTTTGTAGAAGGAAGTTACAATGTGTATTCCTCACATAAGAGTGGGAAGCTATGCTCATGAACTTGACGGTGGAATGTCTGCACAAATTGTTTGAAATTCTTCTACATGGGAGATTTCTCTTCTTCTGGGTTTGTTTCTTTTTCAAAGATTTTTTTATTTACTTGAGAGAGAGAGGAGAGAAAATCCATGAGTGAGGGGGCAGAGGGAGAGGGAGAAGCAGGTTCCCTGCTAACAGGGAGCCTGCCTTGGGACCTGGATCATGATATGAGCCTAAGGCAGAAGCTTAAGTAACTGAACCTCATAGGTGCCACTCTTTCTTTCTTTCTTTCTTTCTTTCTTTCTTTCTTTCTTTCTTTTTTTTCTTTCTTTTTTTTATAATAATTTTATTTTTTATTGGTGTTCAATTTGCCAACATACAGAATAACACCCAGTGCTCATCCCGTCAAGTGCCCCCCTCAGTGCCCATCACACATTCACCCCCACTGCCCGCCATTCTCCCCTTCCATCACCCCTAGTTCGTTTCCCAGAGTTAGGAGTCTTTATGTTCTGTCTCCCTTTCGGATATTTCCCACACATTTCTTCTCCCTTCCCTTATATTCCCTTCACTATTATCTATATTCCCCAAATGAATGAGAACATACAATGTTTGTCCTTCTCCGATTGTCTTACTTCACTCAGCATAATACCTTCCAGTTCCATCCACGTTGAAGCAAACGGTGGGTATTTGTCGTTTCTAATGGCTGAGCAAGGACCACCTTTTCTCTTTCTTCATCTTCTGAGTCTCCTATGGTATGAATGTTATTGTTTTAATAAGTGGCTGACTTCCCTACGTCTGTCTCTGTGGTCCATAAACTTTCTTCTTTTTAAGGCTTCCACTTGGTACTGTATCTCAGTTATAGCATTTTTAACATTGACCTGATTATATTTAAGTTCTTTTATTTCTACAGTAAAGGTTTCTCTAGTTTTCTTCTGTGCTCTTTTTCCAGTCCAGCTGCTATCTTTATAATCATTGTTTTAAACTGTAGTTAGATATCATATATGTGTATTGATGAACTTCCTGGCTGTGAGTAGACCTCATGTTATTTTATGGATGTGAATTTCTCCATCTCATTATATTTTCCAGAAAAGAAAGAAGGAAGAAAAAGGAAAACCAATAAAAACAATAACAACTGCCCTCTCCCCCCCAAAAAAACAGATTATTTTGGCCTGCTTGTTAAAAGATTCTAAATCCCAAAATAGAAACAATTAAAGTGATCCCTGGGTGGCGCAGGGTTTAGTGCCTGCCTTTGGCCCAGGGCAGGATCCTATAGACTCTGGATCGAATTTCACATTGGTCTCCCAGTGCATGGAGCCTGCTTCTCCCTCTGCCTGTGTCTCTGCCTCTCTCTCTCTCTCTCTCTCTCTCTCTCTCTCTCTCTTTCTCTTTCTCTCTGTGACTATCATATATAAATTGAAAAAAAAAATTAAAAAGAATAAACACAATTAAAGTACTATGAAAGTAAAAATAAGAAATATATAAGGTACATACATAAAAATTAAAATAAGGCAATTAATAAAAAAGAATAAAAAAAATAAATGAAAAAATAATACAAAGTACAAAGGAATCTAAACCCTACTTTC
This sequence comes from Canis lupus familiaris, assembly GCF_011100685.1. Taxonomy (NCBI): domain Eukaryota; kingdom Metazoa; phylum Chordata; class Mammalia; order Carnivora; family Canidae; genus Canis; species Canis lupus. The sequence goes on along the minus strand of NW_023330857.1, from coordinate 43,935 downwards.
CAGGCAGAGCTAAGGATCTGCAGCCTCTGTGGTCTGACAACTTGGTGACAGCGAATGGTCTGTGTGGGGTCTGCGGATGGGCCGTGGCACTGATTATCAGGTGCACATCTTCCTGGGATATGCACCTGTGGGGGCCAGAGACGGGGTGGGCGTCAGCGCCTCTGGGCTCAGCGGGCGGTGCTGTGATGCTCCTGAGACTCGGCCCTGATAGGCGGGATGCAGGTGTGGTCTCTGGGTCCTCTGGCTCTGGGGCAGAGCATCCCACTCCCCAGTCTGCTGGGGTCTCCACAGAAGAGCTGCCAAGTCCCCGGGTCTCCGCCGTTTCTCTCAGAACCCTGCGTTCACTCTACCTACATCCGAGCTTCTTTTGGTTTTGTTTTTGTATCTCAGACTGTTGTGCCCAAGATTGCGAATCCGAGAAACCACTGAGAAGCCGACAGCAATGCAAACACACGAGGGTTTATTTACAAGCTCGAGTTTGTTTCCAAGTATACCCGACAGAGCGGAGCAGGGACTTGGACCCAGAGGTGGGTTTTAGCTTAGTTTTAAGGGCTGGTCTCAGGGTACTCCCAAAGGGCTGGAGCAATTCCTCAAGTTCGGTTTACATTTTGATATGGGGCCTTCAAGTGCATTGAGATCTGTTCTAATAGGGGCTTCCTGCCCTTGGCCTGGGCTCAGTTTTTATTCTATTGTGGGGCTTGCTGTGTCCAGACAATGAGCAACCAGGAAGGAAATGACGGACGTGACTTACTTCTCAGGAGCATCACAGAGAATAAAAAATGAGACTGAACCAAAGGAGCACAAGACTTGTGCACTGAGCCATACCAGGTTCTGGGAGGACATCCTGGGCTCATGGTTTGGAGCCTCATCTTGTGAAAATGTCCGCAGTTCCTGAAGCCACCCTCAATTTCAATGTCATTCCTGTCAAGTCGTGGTGGCAGATCCTATAAATAGGGAAAAAAACCCATAACATCCATCCGCCCACACAAATGACCCGGGAGAGCAAATCAGTATTGGAGAAGCAGGACAGAGTGAGATGCAGCACTTTCCTATTTCAAACGATGTCACAGAGACAAAGGATAAAGCAATGTTGTCCTCAGGACCCCACCTGGCTCCGTCTCTTAAGCATCCGACTCGTGACCTCACCTCCAGTCCTGATGTAGGGGTCGTGAGTTCTCGCCCTGGGCTGGTCCATAGACGAGGCTTGACGCCTACTTAAACCAGACCCACGAGGGTTGGTCCCAGCATAAGCCGAAGGAGTAGAACAGAGAGTCCAGAAAGAAACGTGCTCTGATACAACTGATTTTTTAACTTAATTTAATTTAAACCCAATTAATTAACGTATAGTGTATTATACTTTCAGAGGAAGAATTCAGGGATTCACCAGTTGGAGATAACCGCAGTGCTCCTGACATCACGTGCCCTCCATCATGCTGGTCCCGTTATCCCCTCCCCCGTCCCCTCCCCTGCAGCGACATTCAGTTTGTTTCCTATATATAAGAGTCTGTATGCCCTGCATCTGTTTCCATCTTATTTGTTTTTCATTCCCTTCACAGATGTTCATCTGCTTTGCTTCTTTAATTCCACCTATGAATGACACCACACAGTCATTCTCTTTTCCGACTGACCTATTTCACTTAAGATGATCCCTCTAGTTCTTTCCACGTCATTGCAAATGGCAAGATTTCCTTCTCTTTGATAGCTGAGTATCATTCCCCTCTCTATGACCATCATCTAATCATCTATCTCCCATCCTCTTTATCCATCATCTGCCACAGGGCACCGAGGTTCCTCCCACAGTGTGGCTACTGTGGACCCGGCTGCTGTGGACATTGGGTGCAGTTGTCCCATGTCTCACTGCATCTGTATCCTCAGAGTGAGCTCCAGGCCGTACACCTGCTGGTCGCAGGGCGACTCTATTTGTAACTTCCTGGGGAGCCTCCACACTGTTTCCAAGGCGGCTGCACTAGCCCGAACTCCCGCCCACAGTGGAAGAGGGTTGAGTGAGTTTTACAGGACGTGGTAAAAGTCTGCTCCACATTTCATTTCGCGTCCTTTGGGCTACAATTCCTTCTCCTTAAGTATTTTTGAGGAAACCGGGTGTTGGGCTCCTTTTCAGTCAGACGGTTCCGAAGCTAACAGCTGGAGCCTGGAAGGAGGCAGAGGTGGGCCCCAGGAAGGGCATGCTTCCTCCTGCACAGCCTCCTGCAGTGTCTGAGCATCCCACAGGGGGCGCCCGAGCCCAGGCACCGCCCAAGGAGGTACGCATGAGCAGTAGGCCTCGTCTGCCTGCACTAACAGGAGCCAGCCTGTGCTGGGGAGGCCTGAGGAAGACGTGGGGTTACATCCACGCTGATGAGCTGCAGCCTCCTCAGAACCTGCGGGGAGTCTTCAGGGGGATATTGGGCAGCGTTCACACTGACAGGAGCCCCGGTCTCCTCAGAACACACGGTGAGGGTTCAGGAAGATGTGGGTCCACATCCACCCTGACAGGAGCCCCTGGGTCACTTCAGGACCTGCAGGGAGGCTTCAGGAAATTGTGGGCCCGCACCCACCCTGACAGGAGCCCATGGGCTGCCTCAGGACACGTGAGGAGGCTTCTGAAAAATGTGGCACGGCATCCACTCTGGCGGGAGCTAAAGTGCCCCTCAGGACATAAGTTGAGTCTTCTGGAAGCTGGGGACCGCAACCACAGAGACAGGAGTCCCGGCCACCTCAGAACCAGTGGTGATGCTTCGGGAGGACGTGGGGCCACGTCCACACAACCGGACGCTGATGTCCTCAGGACACCCAGTGTAGACTTCGGGAAATATGGGGATGCGTCCATGCGGACAGAAGACCCCAGCCTTGTCAGAGCCTGTGGTGAGGCCTAAGAAAGATGTGGATGCCGAATCCACACTGACAGGAGTCTCCGGCCTCCTCAGGATGCACTGTGAAGGATTGGGATAATTTGGGGCCACATCCATGCTGGCAGGAGCCCCTAGCCTCCTCAGGTCTTATGGTGAGGCTGAAGAAAATGTGGGGCCACGTCAAGACTGAGAGGACCTGCGTCCTCCTCAGGACCTGCACTTTGGCATTGGGACACATGGGGCTGCGTCTAGGCTGACAGGAACCCACAGCCTCCTCAGGATGCGCGGTGAGTTTTCTGGGGGACGTGGGGCCATGTCCAGGCTGACAGGAGCCCCCGGCTTCCTGAGAACCTGCTGTGAGGCTTCCAGAGGATGTGAGGCATACCCACGGTGACAGGAGACCCGGCGTGCTCAGGACCCGCTGACTATGACTCTGGAACACGTGGGGCCACGTGCGCACTCACAGGAGCCCGGCTTCCTCAGGAACCCCTGGAGGACTCTGGAGGCACCATTGGGGTCCACGTCCATGTCAGAAGGGACTCCTTAGAACCATAGGGTAAGTGAATGGGTAGAATAAATGGTAGGGACATGGGAGGGGATGCATTTGGTGGTTAGGCTTAGGTTAGATGTTAGGTGTTAGTGATTATGCTTATGGTTACAGATTAGAGGTTAGGGTGAGGGATAAGGGTAAGGGTCAGTGGTTAGGATTTAGGATGGGGGTATGGGTTAGGGACAGGAGTTAGAGTTAGGGTTAGGGTTTAGACTTTAGGGATTATGGCAGGAGGTTAGGAGTTGGGGTTTAGGTTATGGTTAGAGTTAGGGTTGGGCTAGGTTTGCAGTTAGGGTTAGGGGTTAGGGTGTGAGTTAGGGTTAGTGGTTAGGATTAGGGGTTAGAGTAAAAGTTAGGGCTAGGTTTAGGGTTAGGGCGAGGGTTAGGTTTAGGATAGGATTAGGGCTAGGGTTAGGGTTAGTGTTGGGTAGGGGTTAGGGTTAGGGTCAGGTCAGGGTCAGGGTACAGTTTTGGAAAAGGGTAAGAGAGGGTTAGGCAGTGGCTAGGGATTAGTTTTAGGGTACAGGTTAGAGTACACTTTTGGGTATGAGATAGGATTAGTATTAGAGGGTTAGGGTTAGGGTACAGGTTAAGGTTAGGAATAGGATTTGAGTACATTAAGATAAGGTTAGGGTTAGAGGTTAGGGTTAGGGTTAGATTTAAGGTAAGGGTCAGGATTAAGGGTTTAGAATAGGTTTAGGAGTTAGGGTGAGGGTTGGCAGGAAGGTTCAGTGAATGTGTTTTGGTCGTGGGGTTTGTGTTTGGTTTTTGATTAGTGATAGTACTTGTTTAAGGGTTAGGTTAACATTAGGCTTAAGTGGAGGGTTAGGCTTATGTCTGTGTATGGTTAGAGTTTGGGTCTTAGCATATGCCTGCACTGGGACTCCTAGCATCTTGGGCAGTTTAGTTTTCTGCACTCTATTTATGTTTTGGATCAAAGATAGCCTGACTCCACCAAGTCAGCGGCCTCCACAAGAGAATCAAAATCCAGACTTCTGCTGGGGTGAGAATAGGCATGGCAGGCTTCTCCTGAGCTGAGCTAAGGAGGGGATTTGTGGCTCTAAAGACTCTTAGAATTTTCAGTTTCCTTTCTGATTTTATCTCTTGTGTGCCCATGTTTCCTCTATACTACCAATTATTATTTTCAAGTTATACTTGAATTCCTCTTTGTAAACATAGTATGATATAGTTTCAGGTTTACCACATAGTGATTCAACCACTGAATACAACACCTCGTACTGGTCAGAAGTGACCTCTACAATCCCCATCCCCTGATTCCCCATCCCCCCCAACTTCCCCTGTTATTTATTAGTTTATTCTCTGTGGTTAAGAGTGTGTTTTTTTGTTTGCTTCTTTCATCCCCCCCCTCTGCCCCTTTACCAGTTTGTTTGGTTTCTTAAAATTCACATGTGAATGCAATTGTATGGTATTTGGTATCTGTCTTTCTCTGACTGACTGAGTTAATTTAGCATAAGTCCCTTCCACTTCTCCCACATTATTGTAAATGGCTTCCTTTCATCCCTTCTGATGACCGAGTGATGTCGCAGTGTGTATATTTACCACATTGTCTCTGCCCATTCATCAGTTGATGGACATCTGGGCTCTATACACAGTTTCGTTGTTTTGATAACGCTGCTACCAACACTGGGCTGCGTGTTCCTCTTCGAATCTACTCAACTACTTTTGTATCCTCGGGGTAAATACCTAGATGTGTAATGTTGGAATCGTAGGGTAGCTCTATTTTTAACTTCTTTTTTTTAAATTTCTTTTTAGAATAGTCACAGAGAGAGAGGCAGAGACACAGGCAGAGGGAGAAGCAGGCTACTTGCACCGGGAGCCCGACGTGGGATTCGATCTTGGGTCTCCAGGATCACGCCCTTGGCCAAAGGCAGGGGCCAAACCACCTCGCCACCCAGGGATCCCCTATTTTTAAATTCTCGAGGACCCTCCAGACTGTTTTCCACAGTGACTGCATCTTTACTTATGTATTCATGAGAGACACAGAGAGGCAGAGTTATAGGCAGAGGGAAAATGAGGCTCTATCCGGGGAGCCTGATGTGGGACATGATTCCCCAGGACCCTGGGATCATGACCTTAGCCAAAGCAGATGCTAAACCACTGAGGCACCCAGGTGCCTTGCTGATTCAATTTCTTTGCTAGTTATGGGTCTGTTCATATTTTCTATTTCTTCCTACTTAATTTCTGCTCGTTTGCACATTTCTGGGTATTCTAGTTCAAAAAGGTTGTTGCCTTGCCTGTGTTCCCCTCTAGGGATTTGTCCATTTCTTCCAGGTCTCCCAGTTTGTTAGCGTATAATCTTTGATAGTATTCCTGAAATTGTGTAATTTTTCTGGTGTTGATTGTGATCTCTCTTCTCTCATTTGTGATTTTATTTATTTAGGTTTTCTCTTTTCTCATTGATAAGGCTGGCTAGGGCTTGATCCATTTTAATTATTTTGAAGAACCAGCTCTTAGTTTCATTATTCCATTCTACTGTTTTCTTTTTTCTCCATTGTTTATTTCTTCTCTCATCTTTATTTTTTTTCCTTCTTCTGTAGGCTTTAGGCTGTGTTTGCTATTCCTTTTCCAGCCTCTTTGGGTGTAGGGTTAGGTTGTGTATTGGAGACTTCTTGTTTCCTGAGATAGGCCTGTATTGTTATGTACTTCCCTCTTAGGACTGCCTTTGCAACATCCCAGAGGTTTGGAGAAACATGTTTTCATTTTCATTCGTTTTAAATTTCCTCTTTAATTTCCTGGTTGCTCCATTCATTCTCTAGTAGGATGTTCATAATCTCCAAGTATTTTTGGTCTGTCCAATTTTTTTTCTTACTGTTGACTTCGAGTTTCATAGCGTCATGGTCCGAAAATGTACAGGGTGTGATATCAACTTTCTTGTACCTGTTGTACCTGTTGGGGGATGATTTGTGGGACATTATATGATCTGTTCTGGAGAATGTCCCATGTGCACTTGAAAGGAATGTGTATTCTGCTTTAGGAAGAAATGTTCAGACTATATCTGTTGAGTCCCTGTGGTCCAGTGTGTCAAGGCTATTGTTCCCCAGTTGATTTTCTGCATAGGCGATCGGTCCATTGCCATAAGTGGGTGTTAAAATCCCCTCTCATTGTATTATTATCAGTGAGTTCCTGTACATTTGTTGTTAATTGGTTTCTATATTTCGGTACTCCCATGTTGGCAGCATAAATATTTAGTTGTTTGAACTTTTTTTTAAAATAAATTTATTTTTTTTTTTGGTGTTCAATTTACCAACAAACAGAATAACACCCAGTGCTCATCCCGGCAAGGGAGCCCGTCATGCCCTTCACCCATTCCCCCACACCCCCTGCCCTCCTCCCCTTAAAGAATCCCTAGTTCCTTTCTCAGAGTTAAGAGTATTTATGTTCTGTCTCCCTTTCTGATATTTCCCACACATTTCTTCTACATTCCCTTATATTCCCTTTCACTATTATTTATATTAACCAATTGAATGAGAACATACGTTTGTCCTTCTCCAATTGACTTACTTCACTCAGCATAATACCCTCCAGTTCCATCGACATTGAAGCAAATGGTGGGTATTTGTCGTTTCTAATGGCTGAGTAATATTCCATTGTATACATAAACCACATCTTCTTTATCCATTCATCTTTCAATGGACACCATGGCTCCATCCACAGTTTCGCTATTGTGGACATTCCTCCTAAAATCATCGGGGTGCAGGTGTTCCGGCGTTTCATTGCATCTGAATATTGTGGGTAAATCCCCAAGAGTGCAATTGCTGGGTCTTAGGGCAAGTCTATTTTTAACTCTTTGAGGAACCTCCACACAGTTTTTCAGAATTTCTATACCAGTTCAAATTCCCATCAACAGTGTAAGAGGGTTCCCTTTTCTCAGCATCCTCTCCAACATTTGTGCTTTCCTGCCTTGTTCATTTTCCCCATGATCACTGGAGTGAGGTGGTATCTCATTGTAGTTTTGATTTGTATTTCCTTGAGGCAAGTGATGCAGAGCATTTTCTCATGTGCATGTTGGCCATGTCTATGTCTTCGTCTGTGAGATTTCTATTCATGTCTTTTGCACATTTCATTATTGGATTGTTTGTTTCTTTGGTTTTGTGTTTAAGAAGTTCTTCATAGATCTTGGAAACTAGCCCTTTATCTGATACATCTTTTGCAAATGTCTTCTCCCATTCTGTAGGTTGCCTTTTAGTTTTGTTGACTATATTCTTTGCTGTGCAAAAGTTTCTTATCTTGATGAAGTCCCAATAGTTCATTTTTGCTTCTGTTTCTTTTGCCTTCGTGGATGTACCTTGCAAGAAGTTACTCTGGCCGAGTTCAAAAAGGGTGTTGCCTGTGTTCTCCTCTTGGATATTGATGCATTCTTCTCTCACATTTAGATCTTTCATCCCTTTTGAGTTTATCTTTGTGTATGGTGAAAGAGAGTGGTCTAGTTTCATTCTTCTGCATGTGGATGTCCAATTTTCCAACCACCATCTATTGCAGAGACTTTCTTCCAATGGATAGTCTTTCCTCCTTTATCGAATATTAGTTGACCATAAAGTTCAAGGTCCTGTTTGAACCTGTGTCTGTTTTTTTTTTTTAAATTCACGATTCTGGTTCTTTATTTTTTTAATTTATTTTATTTTATTTATGATAGGCACACAGTGAGAGAGAGAGAGGCAGAGACACAGGCAGAGGGAGAAGCAGGCTCCATGCACTGGGAGCCCGACGTGGGACTCGATCCCGGGTCTCCAGGATCGTCCCTGGGCCAAAGGCAGGCGCTAAACCGCTGCGCCACCCAGGGATCCCCTTGTGTCTGTTTTTGTGCCAGTTCCACACAGTATTGATGACCACAACTTTTTTTTTTATTTTTTTTTTTTATTTTTTTAAAATTTTTTTTTTAACTTTTATTTATTTATGATAGTCACAGAGAGAGAGAGAGGCAGAGACACAGGCAGAGGGAGAAGCAGGCTCCATGCACCGGGAGCCCGACGTGGGATTCGATCCCGGGTCTCCAGGATCGTGCCCCGGGCCAAAGGCAGGCGCCAAACCGCTGCGCCACCCAGGGATCCCGATGACCACAACTTTTAATGCAACCTGAAATCTGCCATTCTGATGCCCCCAGATATGGCTTTCTTTTTTAAAATTCCCCTGCCTATTCGGGGTCTTTTCTGATTCCACACAAATCTTAAAATAATTTGTTCTAACTCTCCGAAGAAAGTCCATAATATTTGATAGGGATTGCATTAAATGTGTACATTGCCCTGGGTAACATTGACATTTTCACAATATTAATTCTGTCAATCCATGAGCATGGAATATTTTTCCATCTCTTTGTGTCTTCCTCAATTTCTTTCTGTAGCATTCTATAGTGTTTATGGTTGAGATTCTTTACCTCCTTGGGTAGGATTATTCCTAGGTATCTTATGCTTTTGGGTGCAATTGTAAATGAGATTGCCTCCTTAATTTCTCTTTCTTCAGTGTCATTGTTAGTGTATAGAAATGCCATTGACTTCTGGGCATTGATTTTGAATCCTACCACACTACCAAATTGCTGTATGAGTTCTAGCAATCTTGGGGGGGCTTTTGGGTTTTCTAGGTAGAGTATCATGTCATCGGTGAAGAGGGAGAGTTTGACTTCTTCTTGGCCAATTTGAATGCCTTTAATGTCTTTTTGTTGTCTGACTGCTGAGGCTAGGACTTCCAGTACTATGTTGAATAGCTGTGGTGAGAGTGGACATCCCTGTCTTGTTCCTGATCTTAGGGAAAAAAATCTCAGTGCTTCCCCATTGAGAATGATATTTGTCGTGGGCTTTTTGTAGATGGCTTTTAAGATGTTGAGGATGTTCCCTCTATCCCTACACTCTGAAGTGTTTTGATCAGGAACGGATGCTCTATTTTGTCAAATGCTTTCTCTGCATCTAATGAGAAGATCATATGGTTCTTGGTTTTTCTCCTGTTGATATGATGAATCCCATTGATTGTTTTACGAGTGTTGAACCAGCCTTGTGTCCCGGGGATAAATCCTACTTGGTCATGGTGAATAATTTTCTTAATGTACTGTTGGATCCTATAAGCTAGGATCTTGTTGAGAATTTTTGCATCCCTGTTCATTAGAGATATTGGTCTGTAATCCTCCTTTTTGTGGGGTCTTTGTCTGGTTTTGGAATTAAGGTGATGCTGGCCTCATGGAACGAATTTGGAAGTACTCCTTCTCTTTCTATCTTTCCAAACAGCTTTCGTAGGATAGGTATGGATTCTTCTTTAAACATTTGATGGAATTCTCCTAGGAAGCCATCTGGCCTTGGACTTTTGTGTCTTGGGAGGTTTTTGATCACTGTTTCAATTTCCTCTCTGGTTATTGGCCTTTTCAGGTTTTCTATTTCTTCCTGCTCCAGTTTTTGTAGTTTCTGGCTTTCCAGGAATGCGTCCATATCTCTAGATTGCCTAATTTGTTGGCGTATAGCTGTTCATAATATGTTTTTAAAATCGTTTGTATTTCCTTGGTGTTGGTAGTGACCTCTCCCTTCTCTTTCATGATTTTATTAATTTGAATCTTCTCTCTCTTCTTTTTAATAAGGCTGGCTATTGGTTTATGTATCTTATTAATTCTTTCAAAGAACCAACTCCTGGTTTTGTTGATCTTTTCCACAGTTCTTCTGGTCTCGATTTCATTGAGTTCTGCTATAATTTTAATTAACTATCTTCTTCTCTTGGGTGTAGGATCTATCTGCTGTTTTTTCCCTAGCTCCTTTATGTGTAAGGTTAGCTTTTGTATTTGAGTTCTTTACAGTTGTTTTTGAATGGAGGCTTCTATTGCGATGTATTTCCCCCTTAGGACTGCTTGTGCTGCACCCCAAAGATTTTGAACGGTTGTATCTTCATTCTCATTAGTTTCCATGAATCTTTTTTTTATTAAGTTAATTTTTTATTTGTGTTCAATTTACCAATATACAGAATAAAACTCAATGCTCATCCCGTCAAGTGCCCCCCTCAGTGCCCGTCAACCAATCACCCCCAAACCCCGCACACCTCCCCTTCCACCACCCGTAGTTCATTTCCCAGTTAGGAGTCTTTATTTTCTGTCTCGTATTCTGATATATCCCTCACATTTCTTCTCCATTCCCTTATATTCCCTTTCACTATTATTTATATTCTCCAAATGAATGAGAACATACACTGTTTGTCCTTCTCCAATTGACTTACTTCACTCAGCATAATACCCTCCAGTTTCATCCACGTTGAAGCAAATGGTGCGTATTTGTCATTTCTAATGCCTAAATAATATTCCATTTTATACATAAACCACATCTTCTTTACACATTCATTTTTCAATATACACCAAAGCTCCTTCCACAGTTTGGCTATTGTGGACATTCTGCTATAAACATCAGGGTGCAGGAGTCCCGGCGTTTCCTTGCATCTGAATCTTTGGGGTAAATCTCCAAAGGTGTAATTGCTGGGTCTTAGGGCAAGTCTATTTTTAACTCTTTGAGGAACATCCACTCAGTTTACCAGAGTGGCTTCACCAGATCACATTCCCACCAACAGTGTAAGAGGGTTCCCTTTTCTCCGCATCCTCTCCAACATTTGTGGTTTCCTGCCTTGTTAATTTCCCCCATGCTCACTGGTGTGAGGTGGTATCTCATTGTGGTTTTGATTTGTATTTCCCTGATGGCAAGTGATTCAGAGCATGTTTTCATGTGCATGTTGGCAATGTCAATGTCTTCCTCTGTGAGATTTCTATTCATGTCTTTTGCCCATTTCATGATTGGATTGTTTGTTTCCTTGGGTTTGAGTTTAAAACGTTCTTTATAGATCTTGGAAACTAGCCCTTTATCTGATACGTCTTTTGCATATACCTTCTCCCATTCTTTAGGTTGTCTTTTAGTTATGTTGACTGTATCCTTTGCTGTGAAAAAGCTTCTTATCTGGATGAAGTCCCAATAGTTCATTTTTCCTTTTGTTTCTTTTGCCTTCGTGGATTTATCTTGCAGGAAGTTACTGTGGCCGAGTTCAAAAAGGGTGTTGCCTGTGCTCTCCTCTAGGATTTTGATGGACTCTTGTCTCACATTTAGATCTTTCATCCATTTTGAGTTTATCTTTGTGTATGGTGAAAGAGAGTGGTCTAGTTTCATTCTTCTGACTGTGAATGTCCATTTTCCCTGCACCATATATTGTAGAGACTGTCTTTCTTCCAATGCATAGTCTTTCCTACTTTATCGAATATCAGTTGACCATAAGTTGAGGGTCCACTTCTGGGTTCTCTACTCTGTTCCATTGATCTATGAGTCTGTTTTTGTGCCAGTACCACACTGTCCTGATGACCACAGCTTTGTAGTACAACCTGAAATCTGGCATTGTGATGCCCCCAGATATGGCTTTCTTTTTTAAAATTCCCCTGGCTATTCGGGGTCTTTCCTGATTCCACACAAATATTAAAATAGTTTGTTCTAACTCTCTGAAGAAAGTCCATGGTATTTTGATAGGGATTGCATTAAACGTGTACATTGCCCTGGGTAACATTGACTTTTTCACAATATTAATTCTGCCAATCCATGAGCATGGAATATTTTTCCATCTCTTTGTGTCTTCCTCAATTTCTTTCAGAAGTGTTCTATAGTGTTTATGGTTGAGTTCCTTACCTCCTTGGTTAGGTTTATTCCTAGGTATCTTATGCTTTTGGGTGCAATTGTAAATGAGATTGACTCATCAATTTCTATTTCTTCTGTCTCATTGTTAGTGTATAGAAATGCCATTGATTCCTGGGCATTGATTTTGTATCCTGCCAGGGTACCAAATTGCTGTATGAGTTCTAGCAATCTTGGGGGCAAGGGTTGTGGGTTTTCTAGGTAGAGTATCATGTCATCAGCGAAGAGGGAGAGTTTGACTTCTTCTTTGAAATTTGAATAGCTTTATTTCTTTTTGTTGTCTGATGCTGAGGCTAGGACTTCCAGACTATGTTGAATAGCAGTGGTGAGAGTGGACATCCCTGTCTTGTTCCTGATCTTAAGGGAAAAGCTCCCAGTGATTCCACATTGAGAATGATATTTGCTGTGGGTTTTTCATAGATGGCCTTTATGATGTCGAAGAATGTTCCCTCTATCCTTACGCTCTGAAGTGTTTTGATCAGCAGTGGATGCTGTATTTTGTCAAATGCTTTCTCTGCATCTAATGAGAGGATCATATGGTTCTTGGCTTTTCTCTTGCTGATACGATGAATAACATTGATTGTTTGACGAGTGTTGAACCAGCCTTGTGTCCCGGGGATAAATCCTACTTGGTCATGATGAATAATTTTCTTAATGTACTGTTGGATCCTAGTATCTTGTTGGCTAGTATCTTGTTGAGAATTTTTGCATCCATGTTCATCAGGGATATTGGTCTGTAATCCTCCTTTTTGGTGGGGTCTTTGTCTGGTTTTGGAATTAAGGTGATGCTGGCCTCATAGAACGAATTTGGAAGTACTCCATCTCTTTCTATCTTTCCAAATAGCTTTAGTATATAGGTATAGATTCTTCTTTAAACGTTTGATAGAATTCCCATGGGAAGCCATCTGACCCTGGACTTTTGTGTCTTGGGAGGTTTTGATGACTGCTTCAATTTCCTCCTTGGGTATTGGTCTGTTCAGGTTTTCTAATTCTTCCTGTTCCAGTTTTGGTAGTTTCTGGCTTTCTAGGAAAGCGTCCCTTTCTTCTAGATTGCCTAATTTTTTGGTGTATAACTGTTCATAATATGTTTTTAAAATCGTTTGTATTTCCTTGTGTTGGTAGTGATCTCTCCTTTCTCATTCATGATTTAATTAATTTGAGTCTTCTCTCTCTTCTTTTTAATAAGGCTGGCTTATGCTTTAGGTATCTTATTAATTCTTTCAAAGAACCAATTCCCGGTTCTGTTGATCTGTTCCACATTTCTTCAGGTCTCGATTTCCTTGAGTTCTGCTCGAATTTTAATTAACTCTCTTCTTCTGTTGGGTGTAGGATCTATCTGCTGTGTTTTCTCTAGCTCTTTTATGAGTAAGGTTAGCTTTTGTATTTGAGTTCTTTCCAGTTTTTGAATGGATGTTTGTATTGCGATGTATTTCCCTCTTAGGACTGCTTTTGCTGCATTCCAATGATTTTGAACAGGTTGTCTCTTCATACTGATTAGTTTCCATGAGTCTTTTTAATTTTTCCTTAATTTCCTATGACCCTTTCATCTTTAGCAGGATGGTCCTTCACCTCCACGTGTTTGAGGTCCTTCCAAACTTCTTGTTATGATTTAGTTCTAATTTCAAGGCATTATGGTCTGAGAATATGCAGGGGACAATCCCAATCTTTTGGTATTGGTTCAGACGTGATTTGTGACCCAGTATGTTGTCTCTTCTGGAGAAAGTTCCATGTGCACTTGAAATTGAAAAGAATGTGTATTCAGTTGAGTTTGGATGTAAAGTTTTGTAGATTTCTGTGAAATCCATCGGGTCCAGTGTATCATTTAAAGCTCTCATTTCTATGGAGATGTTGTGCTTAGAAGACCTATTGAGTATAGAAAAGGTTAGACTGAAGTCACCAAGTATATGTGTATTATTATCTAAGTATTTCTTTAGTTTGGTTATTAATTGATTTAAATGTTTGGGAGCTCCCACATTCGGGACATATATGTAGAGGATTGTTATGTCCTCTTGTTGGATAGATCCTTTAAGTATGATGTACTGTCCCTCTTCATCTCTCACTACAGTCTTCGGGGTAAATTTTAGTTTATCTGATATAAGGATGGCTACCCCTGCTTTCTTTTGAGGACCATTTGAATGGTAAATGGTTCTCCAACCTTTTATTTTCACGCTGTAGGTGTCCTTCTGTCCAAAATGAGTCTCTTGTAGACAGCAAATAGATGGGTCCTGCTTTTTTATCCAGTCTGAAACCCTACGCCTTTTGATGGGGTCATTAAGCCTGTTCACATTCAGAGTTACTAATCGACAGATATGAGTGTAGTGTCATCATGATATCTATTCAGTCCTTGTTTTGTGGATTGTTCCACTGAACTTCTTCTTAAAGGGGAATTTTAAGAGTCCCCCTTAAAATTTCTTGCAGAGCTGGTTTGGAGGTCACATATTCTTTCAGTTCCTGCCTGTCTTGGAAGCTCTTTATCTCTCCTTCCATTTTGAATGAGAGCCTTGCTGGATAAAGTATTCTTGGTTGCATATTCTTCTCATTGAGGACCCTGAATATATCCTGCCAGCCCTTTCTGAACTGCCAGTTCTCTGTGGAGTGGTCTGCTGTTACCCTAATTCTCCTCCCCATAAAGGTCAGGGATTTCTTGTCTCTTGCCGCTTTAAGGATCTTCTCTTTATCTTTGGAATTTGCAAGCTTCACTATTAAATGTCGAGCTTTGGACGCTTTTTATTGATTTCATGGGGGGATCTCTTTATTTCCTGGATCTGAATGCCTGTTTCCCTTCCCAGATTAGGAATGTTTTCAGCTAGGATTTGTTCAAATACATATTCTGGCTCTCTGTCCTTCGGCGCCCTCGGGACCCCCAATTACACGTAGGTTTTTCTTCCTCAGGCTGTCATTTATTTCCCTTAATCTGTGCTCCTGGTCTTTTAATTGTCTGTCTCTTTTTTCCTCAGTTTCCCTCTTTGCCATCAACTTGTCTTCTATGTCACTCACTTGTTCTTCCACCTCGTTAACTCTCCTCGTTAGGACTTCTAGTTTGGATTGCATCTCATTCAATTGATTTTTAATTTCTGTCTGATTGGATCTAAATTCTGCAGTCATGAAGTCTCTTGAGTCCTTTATGCTTTTTTCTAGAGCCACCAATAGCTGTATAAGTGCTTCTGAATCGGCTTTCTGACATTGAATTGTAATATGTATTTTGTAACTCTTAGGAGAGAGGACTGTTTCTTTCTTTTAAGGTGAGGTTTTCCTTGTAGACATTTTGCTTAGTGCAGAGTGGCCAAAAACAAGTTGTATTGGAAAAGGAGAAAAAGAGAGAGAAAGAAGGAAAGAAAAGAGGAAAAGAGAAAAAGAGAAAAGGAAGAAAAAAAAGAAAAAAGAGAAGAAAAAGAGAAAGATAAAGAAAGAAAGGAATAAAGGGTGGGTGATGCAAACAAATCAAAAAGAAATCAAAGAAAAGGAAAGAAAAAAAGAAAAGAAAAAAAACCACGCGGAGTATCTTCTGATTCTGTATAATTAAGTCCCTTAACTTTCCCTGGAACTTGTCCGTCTAGCTGGTCTTCTGGGGGAGGGGCCTGTTTTTCTGACTTTCAGGTGTTAGCTCTTGGGGGAGCTGCTCTGCCCTCTGCCTGGTGCAGGGCTCGTTTAACCTGTGAGGCCCCAGGAGGAACCATCCCAGTGACGCCGGCAGCTCTGGAGCCCTGGATTCAGCTCTCGCAGTAACTATGGAGCTCTCCCTCTGCAGGGCCTGGAGGTGCCAAGGTGGGGACGCTGATCTGCTCAGCTCTGGGAAGAAGCGTCCTAGCTGTCGTGGGCCTTCCCAGGCTCTACCTGTCCCAGGGGGAGGCCGGATCCTGGGCTGTGTCCTGGCTCCCTGTGCTCCAGTGCCTGCGCTGTTGGAACCCCCTCCCAGCCACACAGCTGCCTCCACGGCTCCGCTGCCCGAGCCGCTCTGAGCTGGTCCCAGAGCCCCACCGCCCTCTCCGCAGGGATCCTCTTCCTCTGCTGGAGCCTACTCCGAGCTGCTCCTGGCCTCGCAGCCCCCTCCATGTGGAACCACCGCCCAAGCCCCTCAAACCTGCTCTGGGTACAGCTGTGGGCCCTGCAGTCTTTTAGGGAGCTCGGCCGTGGGATATGGTGCAGTCTCCTGGGCGCACAGGTGTCTGTTAGTGTTCCAGGGAGCCCGAGGGCATCCCCACCATCTTGGCGTCCTGCTCCAACTCCCTGCGGGTGCCTTTCCACCCGGGAAGATTGGTGAAGCTCCTGCTTCTCTGGGTAAGAGCTTTCTTATCCTGGAGGCACTCGCCCAGGCCTTAGCCCAGAACCTCGTGGGGCCCCTCCCCCTTGGATGCCTTTTGTTTCTTTTTTTTTTAATTTTTATTTATTTATGATAGTCACTCAGAGAGAGAGAGAGAGGCAGAGACACAGGCAGATGGAGAAGCAGGCTCCATGCCCCGGGAGCCCAACGTGGGATTCGATCCCAGATCTCCAGGATCGCGCCCTGGGCTGAAGGAAGGCGCTAAACCACTGCGCCACCCAGGGATCCCCTTTTGTTTCTTTATTT
The DNA here is from genome assembly GCF_011100685.1 of Canis lupus familiaris. Classification (NCBI taxonomy): domain Eukaryota; kingdom Metazoa; phylum Chordata; class Mammalia; order Carnivora; family Canidae; genus Canis; species Canis lupus. Next base: position 27,321 of record NW_023330857.1, on the reverse strand, counting down.
CTCTCCCCCCTCTTCCTACCTTGATAGAAGTGTGAACTCTTCTCACTGTAGCATTCCAGCTGGTCTCTCTTAAATCTCAGGCCAAATTCATAGATTTTCAGGATGTTGAAAATTATCTAGGTAATTTGGTGGGGACAGGTGATTTGGGACCCTACTCTTCCGCCATCTTGCCCCTCCCTCCATTTTCCTATTTCAACCAATGTCACAGAGACACAGGATAAAGCAGTGTGGTTCTAGGACCCCAGCTGGCTCCGTTGGTTAAGCATCCGACTCCTGACTTCAACCTTGGTCTTGATCTCGGGTTCATGAATTCGAGCCCTGTGCCGAACTGTGGATGAGGCATGGAGCCTACTTAAACAAACCAAATCCACAGGGGTGTGGTTCTGGCATAAGCTGAAGGAGCAGAATAGAGAGCCTGGAAGAAAATGCACTCCGATACCGTCAACTGATTTTTTAAACTTAATTCAATTTAAACCTAATTAATTAACAGTATAGTGTATTATACTTTCAGAGGTAGAATTCAGGGATTCACCAGTTGGAGATAACACCAGGGCTCATGACATCACGTGCCCTCCTTTATGCCCATCTACCAGTTACCATGTCCCTCCACTCCCCTGCCCTCCAGCGACCCTCAGTTTGTTTCCTGTGATTGTCTTTTTTTCCTCCATCTCTGTTTTCATCTTATTTGTTTTTCCTTCCCTTCACAGATGCCCATCTGCTTTGCTTCTTTAATTTCACCTATGAATGCAACCATACGGTAATTTTCTTTCTGACTGACTTATTTCACTTAACATGATCCCTCTAGTTCTATCCACGTCATTGCAAATGGCAATATTTTCTTCTCAATGATAGCTGAGTTTGTAAACACAGTATGATATAGTTTCAGGTTTACCACATACTGATTCAACCCTTGGATGCAATGCCTGGTACTGGTCACAGATGCCCTCCCTATCCCCATAGCCTGATTCCCCATCCCCCCCACCTTCCTCTGGTATCTATTAGTTTATTCTCTGTGGTTAAGAGTGAGTTTCTTGGTTTGCTTCTCTCATCCCACCCCATCAATCCCCTTGCCAGTTTGTTTGGTTTCTTAAAATTCACTTGTGAATGCAATTGTATCGTATTTGATATCTGTCTTTCTCTGACTGAGTTCATTGAGCATAAGTCCTTTCCACTTCTCCCACATCATTGTAAATGGCTTCATTTCATCCCTTGTGATGACCAAGTGATGTCGCAGTGTGTATATTTACCACATCGTCTCTGCCCATTCATCTGTCGATGGACATCTGAGCTGTATCCACAGTTTGGCTATTGTTGATAACGCCGCTACAAACACTAGGCTGCGTGTCCCTCTTTGAATCTAACAGACTACTTTTATATCCTCGGGAAAAATACCTAGCTGTGCAATTTTGGAATCATAGGGTACTTCTACTTTTAACTTCTTGAGGACTCTCCACACTGTTTTCCACAGTAGCTGCACCTGTTCACAGGACCACGAGGAGTGTAAGGGGGCTCCGCCTTCTCCATAGCCTCACTGACACCTGTTGTTTCTTGTGTTGTTAATTTTAGCCATTCTGACGGCTGTCAGGTGACATCTTATCATGGTTTTGGTTTGCATTTCCCTGATGATGGGTCATGCTGGGTGTCTGTCCATGAGTCTGGTGGCCATCTGGATGTCTTGACAGAGACAAAGTCCATTCATGTCTTCTGCCCATCTGCAGTTGGATAATTTGTGTTTAGGATGCTGACATTTATATTTGCTTTACATATTTTGCATACTAACTCTTTATTGGATGTGTTGTTTACAAATATCTCCTCTCATTTTATATGTTGCATTTTAGCGTTGCTTGTTTCCTTCACTTTGCAGAAGCTTTGCAATTTGATGAACTCCCAATAGGTTTTTTGCTTTTGTTTTGCTTGCCTCAGATGCATATCTGGAAAGCAGATCCAATGGCCAATGTCAAAGATGTTGCTGCCTATCTTTTCTTCTTTGTATGATTTCAGGTCCCACATTTAGGTCTTTCATCCATTTTGAATTTATTTTTTATATATATGGTGTAAGAAAGTGGTCCAGTTTCATTCTTCTGCGTGTGGCTGCCTGGTTTTCCCAACACTATTTGTACATATCCTGGTGTCAGGGTTAGGGTTTGTTGAAGAGACGGTCTTTGTGCTTTGGATATTCCTTCCTTCCTTGTTGTCGTTTAATGGACCATAGTGTTACATGTTTGTATTTTGTTTCGGCTTTCCATTCTATTCTATTGATCTAAGCGTCTCCTGTTGGGAGATTCTTGATTGCTGATTCAATTTCTCTGCCTGTTATCTGTGTGTTCAAGTTTCTTATTTCTTCCTTTTTCATTTTTGCCTTGTTATATATTTCTAGGAATTGATCTATTTCTTCCAGGTTCGGAGTTGCTGACATAAGATTTTTCATAATGTTCTCTTATAAACATTTGTATTTCTAGTCTTGGTGGTTATTTCTCTTTTCTCATTTGTGATTTTATTTGGGTCCTTTCACATCTTTATGTCTTTTTCATTTTTAAAGATTTTATTTATGTATTAATGCAAGACGCAGAGAAGCAGAGGTATAGGCAGAGTGAAAATGGGGCTCCATGTGGGGAGCCTGATGTGGGACTTGATGCCCCAGGAGTCTGGGTTCGTGACCTGAGCCAAAGCAGATGCTCAACCACTGAGGCACCCAGGTGCCTTGCTGATTCAATTCCTTTGCTATATGGGTCTGTTCACATTTTCTATTTCTTCCTATTTCAGTTTTGCTCGTTTGCACATTTCTAGGGACTTGTCCATTTCTTCCTGGTCTCCCAGATGTTAGCGTATAACCTTTCATAGAATTCCCTTATAATTGTCTTATTTTTCTGGTGTTGATTGTGATCTCTCTTCTCTCATTTTTGATTTTATTTATTAGGTCTTTTCTCTTTTCTCATTGATAAGGCTGGCTAGGGCTTTGTCTATTTTATTAATTATTTTGAAGAACCAGCTATTAGTTTCGTTATTCCATTCTACTGTTTTGTTGTTTCTGCATTGTTTATTTCTGCTCTCATCTTTATTTTTTCTCTTCTTCTGTAGGCTTCAGGCTATGTTTGCTATTCCTTTTCCAGCTCCTTTAAGTGTCGGGTTAGGTTGTGTATTGGAGACTTCTTGTTTCTTGAGGTAGGCCTGTATTGCTATGTTCTTCCCTCTTACGACTGCCTTTGCTACATCCCAGATGTTTTGAGAAACATGTTTTCATTTTCATTTGTTTTAAATTTCCTATTTAATTTCTTGGTTACTCCATTCATTCTCTAGTAGGATGTTCATAATCTCCACATATTTTTGGTCTGTCCAATTTTTTTTTCTTACTGTTGACTTCAAGTTTCATAGTGTCTGGTCCAAAACTGTACAGGGTGTGATATCAACCTTCTTGTAACTGTAGTACCTGTTGAGGGCTGATTTGTTGGCCATGATATGATCTGTTCTGTAGAATGTCCCATGTGCAGTTGAAAGGAATGTGTAGGGATCCCTGGGTGGTGCAGCGGTTTAGCACCTGCCTTTGGCTCAGGGCGCCATCCTGGAGACCTGGGATCAAATCCCATGTCGGCCTCCCAGTGAATGGAGCCTGCTTTTCCCTCTGCCAATGTCTCTGCCCCTCTCTCTCTCTCTCTCTCTCTCTCTGTGACTATCGTAAATAATAAAAAAAATGAAGGAAGGTGTTCTGCTTTAGGATGAAATGTTCAGACTATATCTGTTGAGTCCCTGTGGTCCAGTGTGTCAAGGCTATTGTTCCCCTGTTGATTTTCTGTATACATGATTGGTCCATTGCCATAAGTGGGTGTTAAAATCCCCTGTCATTGTAATATTATCAGTGAGTTCCTGTACGTTTGTTGTTAATTGGTTTCTATATTTAGGTACTCCCATGTTGGCAACATAGATATTTAGTTGTTTGATCTTGATAGAGAGTCTTTTTAATTATGAAATAAGGCCCTTCTTCATCTCTTCTTACAGTATTTGTTCTTTCTTTTTTGAAATTTAAATATTTTATTTATTTATTCATGAGAGATACACAAAGAAGCAGAGGCAGAAACATAGGCAGAGGGAAAGGCAGGCTCCACAAATGGAGGCCGATGTGGGACTTGATCCTGGGATCCCAGGATCACACCCTGAACCGAAGGCAGATGCTCAGCCACTGAGCCACCAGGTGTCCCCTAGGGTTTGGTTTCAAATCTCATTTGTCTGATATAAGTATGGGTCCTCCAGCTTTCTTTTGATATCCATTAGCATGATAGATGATTTTCCATCCCCTGACTTTCAATCTCCTGGTGTCTATAAGTCTAATGTGAGCATCTTGTAGGCAGCATACAGATGGATCTTGTTTTTCTAATAACGATTAAAATGAGAGTGAGGGAGAGAGAGAGAGAGAAAGAGAGAGAAAGAGAGGCAGAAAATTAGGCAGTGAGAGAAGTAGGCTCCCCACCAGGAGCAGAATATGGGACTTGATCCCAGACTCCAGGATCACACCCTGAGTCAAAGGCAGAGGCTCAACCCCTGAGCCACCCAGGCATACCGGATCCTGTTTTTTAAGCCACTCTGATACCCTATACCTTTGATTGGAGCATTTAGTCTATCAGCATTCAGAGTGATTATTCAAAGATATGAACTTTGTGCCTTTGTGTTTCCGGAAGAGATGGTGTTTCCAGTGACTTTCTCCGGTCCTTTCTAGTCTATGTTGCTTTTGATCTCTTTTTTCCCCCACTAGAAGAGTCCCTCTTAAAATTCCTTACTGGACTGATTAAGTGGTCATGAACTCCTTTATATGTTGCCTGTCTAAGAAAATCTTTATCTCTCCTTCTCTCCTGAATGACACCCATGCTGAAAGAAGAATTCATACAATTGGACTCCGATAAAAAGAAATTTAAAAACCTAAAATAAATTCTTTCTAATATGATTGAGGAAAATGGCATGTAGGAGGAAAACCAGAAGCACAAAGAGAGAAGGAGAGATTTCACCCTCTGTAGCCTTCACAGGGAACTGGTGTCCTTTCCTAGCAGGGGCCCCCCGTCCGTAGGATGCTTCCTTCCCCTCTGTGCCCTTGTTGGAACCCAGCAGGCACATCTCCATGCCTTCAGCACGTCTGCAGTCGTGGTTTATAGCGTCTTCCATGTATCCTATTGGGGATCACAGCGTGGTTTATGTAACCATCCGGCTGCTGTTTGACAACATTGGGGGGATTCTGACTTTTGTTGGTTTTGGGGTGTGTGTGTCTATCACATGCAGCTGTCACGTGCAGCTATCATATCCTCTGGCTGGGTAACCCAAAACCCGGAAATGGTTGGCACATCATTTCTGGTGCTGGCGCTGGGTGGCTAGCTGGGCTCTCCTGTCCACCCCGGGGCTCGCTCATGCAGTGTCTTTCTGCTGAAGAGTCAGCTGAGCTGGAAGGTCCGGCTCGGCCACATTCCCATGTCTGGCAGTGGGTCCTGCCGAGCGCCGGCTGCTTCTCTTCTCCCCAATGCCTCTCCAGCAGGGAGCCAGACATTCAGGACACCCTTGCGGGGAGCTCCTGAGGAACCGGCTGCCCATGGAGGGAGCCATGAGGCTGCCTGTATGTGGGAGTCAGAGTGGGGATGGGGCTGGGGTTCCTTGTTCCCCTGTGCTAACTGGCCTTCAGGCCGAGCCCCATGCTCACCCACCCCCTACTCACTCGGGCAAGGAGGGTGCGCTCCACACGTTGGTGTGAGAGATCCAGCACCAAAAGGTGTTCACGCTGAGTCCACCTGGTGAGGGTGGTCCAGGTGCATGAGCTGCAAGTGTGGGACCCAGGAAATTTAACAAAAATCCCCTACCCCTGGACAAGCAGAGCAGGAGTGATTCCATTTTGTGCTACATCCGCCACCTCCCCTATGACCCCCAAATGACCTGCTTATGGCTTAAGGCGCTGCCCCACCCTAGTCATTCCACTGGGCACACCCTAATCGGAAATCTGCTCATAACAATGTAACAGTGCTTTGTGCCCGCCAAAACCCCGCAGCGATTCTGACCAAAGTAATAGACCAGCTCAAGTGGATACTATAGGGTAAGGTGTAATTCAATCGGCCACCTACATGTGGACCGACATGACTGTGCAGATTTCTGCGTATCCCATGGTCCACTGACCCCTATAAAGCTGCCTCGCCTCTTAGTCTCAGGGTCCAAGTCCCTGCTGCAATGTGTCTGGTGCACTTGGACCAACTTTTGGTTGGTCCCAGTGGGGGCTCCAGCTTGTAAAGAAATCCTCGGGAGTTTGCATCGGTGTCGGCTCCTTGGTGGTTTCTTGGATTCGCAATCTTGGGGACAACACAAGGGCCTGCTGTCCTGATATCACTTCCATGGCCACGCTGACCACCTCGCAGGCCCTCTGTGCCCCAGGCACCCAGGCACAGGGATGTGGGGAGGGAGAAAGTGCCCCAGAATCCGGCCAGCCCCGGCCCCCTGGACAGAGGGAGCAGTGACCTCTCAGGTCACTTTGCACAGACCCTGGTGACCTGAGGCTCCCTGGCTGTCACACTCTCCCGCCCATTCTGGCCCACGGGGCACAGGCTGAGTCCCAGTAAAGTCTGTGAGGCCTGACCCTGGCATCCGGCCGCCCCTGGATGGCACGTGGGGACGTTAGCTGTGTGTGCCTAGCGGCACCCCTGTATGGGCTGGTTGGAGCCTCAGTGGTGCCCCCTCCTCCTCACTGTGGGTCTCTCCACGCCCCATGCTCAGAGTTCTGGGAGACACAGAAATGGGCTGGTTGTGCATTTTTGCACCACAACACTTTATTGACTTTCTACAGCAAACAGGCTCAGAGCAGAGGGTGCGTGCCTTCCCCTGGGGAAGGAGACCCTTCTGTCTTTAGGGGAGAGCAAGAATCACACGGAGTGGGGGGGCGAGTGCTGGAGTCCCCCACCTGGGAGCATGTGTGGACTCTGGTTGGAGGTGTGTGTCCTGAGGTTTCAGCCTGAGTGATGGTTCTGAGGACAGCCGAGCTGACCTGGAACTGCAGCTCATGGGCTCCTGTGCTGGATCCCTGCAGGGCAGCTGGACCCTGGCCTCGGGACCCTTGGGGCCCCAGCACCTGTAGGAGCCTGCCTCCTGGTGTGGGTGTGGGTGGGGTCCACCGGCCTACCCCTCCTCTCCCCACCCTGGGGTGTACCGGGATCCCCCGGTCTGCCCTAGGTCAGCGACCTGGATCTGTGGGTGCACGCCCAGTGCCCAGGAGGCCACATCCAATTGTGAGAAGCCTCACTCAGACCGGGGCCAGAATCCAGGGCTGGCCAGGGCCATGGGGGGCTGAATCCCATTAGTCTTTGTGTTGAGCCTGGTGGGGGCTCAAATCAACCCAACCCCCCAGAGCCTGGCGCCCAGTCAGCTCAGGTTCCTCTAAGTTAGGGGCTGGTGTCCTGTGCAGGGTGTGCCACGCTCCAGGAGGGACAGTGGGCGTGGCAGGGCACAGTGGGTCCTCTGCACCACTCACCTGCACACACCCTGTTGGGGCTCCCTGTCTTCCCTCCTCTCTGCCACCCCTGGGTACTCTATGGGACACCTGGGGTTCTGATGGGAGCAGGGTATCCATAGAACCCTGGGGAGGCTGAGCATGTCCCACAGGGGGCAGCTGCATCGGGTCCTTGCTCAGGGACGATGGTGTGGGGGTGGATGGTGTGGGGGCATGGGTATGATGGTGGTAGAGTGTGGGGGATGGTGTAGGGGGGATTGTGTTGGGGTATAGTGTGGGTGGGGATTGTGTGAGGCTGTGTGTGTGTGAGGGGGATGGTGTAGGGGTTATGCCATGGGGGATGATGATGTTAGGGGATGGTGTGGGTCTGGGAAATGGGATGGGGTGGGGGGGCTGGCAGACACACGGCAAACCCTTTATCTAAGATCCACAGGGGAAATCTACAAAAAAAGGTGACCCCAGTCTGGGGTTTGCTGTGACACTTACCCCTGGGGCCCGGTGTGGTCAGTGCAGGGCCCTGGCTGGACCGGGGGCAATATCTCGGGTCATCATACTATGTATGTTTACAAATTGCAAATTGTCTAAAATTAAATGCATAGAATTTAGAAATATATAAAGCACCGAGAGGGGGTGTCACCCTGACCCGTCCGACCCTCATCAGATCGATGTGTGTCCTCCTCCAGTCACAGCCATGCACCCTGCCCCCTTGTCCCCTTACCCCCACGGCCCTCACCCCTTTGGTTTTCAGCTCACATGGCATCCCCTGGAGGCCCCATCCTAGTGGCCTCCTCATCCCCGAGAGTCCAGGGGAGGGGGCACGGGGGTCATCTCCAGCACCTTACCATGCAGCCGTGTGTTGTTGGCTTCTGTTCTTCCCCCGGCCTCAGAGGCCCCGTGTTCCCTACCCAGAAACCCCTGGTGGTCCCCCGGAGCCTGATCCCCCCTGGCCCCTCAGCCTCACCCTACCCTGTAGTAGTATCAAAACATGATGTGACTGCTGAACGTCCTGTTGACGTCCAAGTCTACCTCCGTGATGTCCTAGGAGGAGACCAGGGACTCCTCTTTCATTTACTGTGGGAAAACCATGGAGGAGATGCAGGCATCAGGGACACAGACCCCGACATGTCACAAGCTGCCGTGCTGAGCAGGGAGCCCTGGGGCAACCATGCGAGTGTGTCCTGCAGAACCTCCTTCCTTCCTGTGGGAGGCTGGGGATGGCAGGAGTGCCCACCGTGCCCGTGGGACCTGTGTGAGGACCTGTGCACAGCTGTTGTGGGCTGGGAGGTGACTGAGGGTCAGCCTGGGTGGGATGGCATAGGGGTTCAGCCCAGGTGGGAGGGGACATGGGGGTGTTGTGCCCAAGATTGCGAATCCGAGAAACCACTACAGAGCTGACACTGATGCAAACACACAAGGGTTGATTTCCAAACTCGAGCTTGCGTCCAAGTACACCCGACACAGCGGAGCAGGGACTTGGACCCCGAGGTGGTGTTTTGCTTTTAAGGGCTTGTCTCAGGGACCTCCAGAATGGCTGGAGCAATTCCTCAAGTTCTGTTTACATTTTGATATGGGGCCTTCAAGGGCATTGACCTCTGTTCTCATTCTAATAGACGCCTCCAGCCCTTGGCGTGGGCTCAGTTCTTATTCTAATGTGGGGCTTTCTAGGACATTAAGCTGTAAACTTTTGTTTTTTTCCTGTAACTGTAGGCATGTAAATTTCAGCTCTTCTTCACAGGGGCCTGGGATGGCTTGACATGTTCGAACACTGTACTTAAAGTGGAAAGGCCTTCATTTTCTCGGCCTACTTGAGTCCCATCCCATCCTATCTTGCTCCTTCCCCCTTCCCCAGAGCTCCTGAGAGAGCAATTGCAAATGACCACAGCGTGGCAGCCTGTGTTGGGGGACAGGCCCAGGGATTTGGGATCAGGAAGAGCTGGGGTGTGGTCATCCCGGCTGTGCAGTGGGATTCGATGCTGCAGACTCTTATTCCCTAAGGTTATCTTGACAACTGACTTTGTACATACAAAAGCTGTCCTTTATCTTTAAAAGTTGAAGAGCCAGTCAAAGCCTTTTTTCTCTGCCCATCTGATTGCTCAGTTTCCAATCTGAGATGTATTTCCTGTTAATAAGGATAATTTACTATCCGTGGTACTATGGTGAAAATATTCTGACACAAGTAATTCAGAGGGATGAGGGTTTCTCATCTCTTTCTTCACAGCTCAGTCACTCATCAGGAAATGCATCTTTATGGATTGATTTGGAAAGAACTGAGAGACATTATTACCAATGGTCCTATTATTATGTGAAGGATTCTTCCCTGAGATTCTTCCCCTGTTTCAACTGACACTGAAACACTGTGAACTCTTTGGAAGACAAATGTCAAGGAAATAAATGTTACGCATTACTAATTTTAAATGCCCTTGCAATATGGTGTCTATTATACTAGAAGTATTTTTATCTGATTTTTGCTATTTGTTATCCGTTCCTGCTTTTCAGGTTGAGGAGGAATTATACGTGTTCATAAGTGTTTTTCTTTCATTCTGATATAACTTCTTACTTTGTTCCCATTGAAGGAAGTCTTTAAGAATAAGGCAAAAGTTAATTCAACTATTCTAAAAATGTCTTTACATTTGGAGCCTGATTCATTTAAGTCAATTTTCAAAATAAATCTTATTTATTAGGAAAAAAACAAAGATTTATAGGGAAATTGAGAAGATAGTACAGAGCATTCGCATGCACTTGCACTCAATTTCTCCAATTATTGATATCTTACATTAGTATGGTACAAATATTAGCTAATGAATCAATATTAAAATAGTCGCATTATCCAAAGACCATACTTTATTCAGATTTCCTTAGTTTTTGCTAAGTTTCCATCCCTCATATCACATTCCATTTGTCCTCCTATTTTCTTAGGCTCCTCTGGATTGTGACATTCTTTCAGCCTTTCCTAGTTGTTGTTGCCTTGGAACACTTTGAGAAGTAGACTATTTTGTAAAATTTCCTTCAGTTGGGACATGTCTGTTGTTTATCTCATGATTGAAGTGTTTTTGCGGATTATATACAGAGATATACTGCCATTTTCATTATATCATATAAAGGATAGATACTATCAACATGATTTATCAGACTTGGTATCGATCTGATCATCTTGCTGAGGTAGTGTTTGTCATCTTTTCCTGTAGTTAAGTGATGATGATGATGATGATGATGATGATGATTCTTCTTCTTCTTCTTCTTTATTATTATTATTATTATTATTATAATTATATTATCATTGTTATTTTAAGTTTTTCATAATATATTCTGTAGGAAGAAGTTACTATGTGTATTCCACACATAAGAATGGGAAGCTATGCTCATCAACTTGAAGGTGGAATGTCTGCACAAATTGTTTGAAATTCTTCTACATGGGAGATTTCTCTTCTTGTGGGTTTTTTTTCTTTTTCAAAGATGTTATTTATTTATTTATTTGAGAGAGAGAGGAGAGAAAAACCATGAGTGACAGGGGCAGAGGGAGAGGGAGAAGCAGGTTCCCTGCTGAACCGCGAGCCTTCCTTGGGACCTGGATCATGATCTGACTTAAGGCAGAAGCTTAACTGACTGAGCCACCCAGGTGCCACTATTTCTTTCTTTCCCTCTTTCTTTCTTTTTTTTTAAATAATATATTTACTTTTTATTGGTGTTCAATTTGACAACATATAGAATAACACTCAGTGCTCATCCCGTCAAGTGCTCCCCCTCAGTGCCCATCACCCATTCACACCGACCCCTGCCCTCCTCCCCTTCCATCACCCCTAGTTCGTTTCCCAGAGTAGGAGTCTTTATGTTCTGTCTCCCTTTCTGATATTTCCCACACATTTCTTCTCCCTTCCCCTATATTCCCTTTCACTATTATTTATATTCCCCAAGTGAATGAGAACATACAATGTTTGTCCTTCTCCGATTGACTTACTTCACTCAGCATAATACCTTCCAGTTACATCCACCTTGAAGCAAATGGTGGGTATCTGTCGTTTCTATTCGATGAGTAAGGCCCACCTTTTCTCTCCCTTGATCTTCTGAGTCTCCTATGATATGAATGTTATTGTTTTAATAAGTGGCTGAGTTCCCTAAATCTGCCTCTGTGGTCCCTAACTTTCCTTGTTTTTAAGGCTTCCACTTGGGATTGCATCTCAGTTATAGCATTTTTAACATTTGCCTGACTAAATTTTAGTTCTTCTATTTCTACTGTAAGGGATTCTCTAGTTTTCTTCTGTGCTTTTTCCAGCCCAGATGCTATCTTTATAATCATTGTTTTAAACTGTAGTTAGACATCATATATTTGTATTGATGGACTTCCTGGCTGTGAGTACTACCTCATGTTATTTTATGGAGGTGAATTTCTCGATCTCATTACTTTTTCCAGAAAAGAAAGAAGGAAGAAAAAGAAAAACCAAGAAAAACAATAACAACTGCCCTCCCCCCAAAAAAGCCACTAGATTATTTTGGCCTCCTTGTTAAAAGATTCTAAATTCCAAAATAACAAACAAAATTAAAGTTCCATGAAAGTAAAAATAAGAAATATATAAGGCCTCCAGCGGGTGGCGCTGTGCTGCTCCCTGAGACTTGGCGCTGTTTGGTGTGATGCAGGTAGGGACGCTGGGTCCTCTGGTTCTGGGGCTAAGCATCCCACTCCCCAGTCTGCAGGCCCTCCACAGAAGAGCCCCCAAGCGCATCTCTCAGAACCCTGCTTTCACTTTGCCCACGTCCGAACTGCTTTTGGTTTTGTTTTCTTATCTCAGACTGTTGTGCCCAAGATTGCGAATCCGAGAAAGCACGGAGAAGCCCACAACGATGCAAACACATGAGGGTTTATTTACAAGCTCGAGCTTCTGTCCAAGTATGCCTGACACATAGGAGCAGAGACTTGGACCCCGAAGTGGGTTTTTGCTTAGTTTTAAGGGCTGGTCTCGGGAACCTCCAGAAGGGCTAGAGCAATTCCTCAAGTTCTCTTTACATTTTGATATGGGGCCTTCAAGGGCATTGAGCTCTGTTCTCATTCTAATAGGGGCTTCCTGCCATTGGCCTGGACTCAGTTTTGATTCTATTGTGGGGCTTTCTAGGACATTAAACTGTAAACCGCAAAGGTTCCACACCTGGAAGGGGGACGTCACACTGTCCCCATATGCTGAAGATGCGGTACTGGAAACATGAAACCTTGGAGCCTCCACCAAAACCTGTTAGAACTAAGGAGTGAGTTCAGTAAAGTCACGGGACACAAACTGACCCTACAGAGCAGAGTAGCCTTGCTGTGTCCCGACAATGAGCACTCAGGAAGGAAATGAAGGACGTGACTTCATTCTTCTCAGGAGAATCAAGGAGAATAAATAATGAGACTGAACCAAAGGAGCACAAGACTTGTGCACTGAGCCATACCAGTCTCTGGGAGGCCTTCCTGGGCTCGTGGGGTGGGAGCCTCATCTTGTGAAAATGTCCGCATTTCCTGAAGCCACCTCAGTTTCAATGTCATTCCTATCAAAATCATGGTGGCAGATGTTAGAAATAGGAAAAGAAAAACCCATAAAATCCATCCGCCCCCACAAATGACCCCGGACAGCAAATCAGTACTGGAGGAGCAGGAGAGAGCGGGACGCAGCACTTCCCTATTTCAAACAATGTCACAGAGACACAGGATAAAGCATTGTGGTTCTTGGGCCCCCAACTGGCTCCGTTGGTTAAGCATCTAACTCCTGACCTCACCTCCGGTCCTGATCTCAGGAGTCGTGAGTTCTAGCTCTGGGCTGGGCCATGGATGAGGCGTGGAGCCTACTTAGGCAAACCAGTCCCACGGGGGGTGGTCCCGGCATAAGCTGAAGGAGCAAAACAGAGAGTCCAGAAGGAAATGTGCTCTGATACAACTGATTTTTTAACTTAATTTAATTTAAACCAAATTAATTATGGCTAGTGTATTATACTTTCAGAGGAAAAATTCAGGGATTCACCAGTTGGAGATAACAGCAGTGCTCATGACATCACGTGCCCTCCTTCATGCCGGTCCCCTGTTAATCCCCCCGCCTCCAACGACCATCAGTTTGTTTCCTATCATTAAGAGTCTGTATTTCCTGCATCGGTTTTCATCTTATTTGTTGTTCCTTCCCTTCACAGTTGTTATATGCTTTGCTTCTTTAATTCCATCTATGAATGACACCACACGGTCATTCTCTTTCCTGACTGACTTATTTCATTTAACATGATCCCTCTAGTTCTATCCACATCATTGCAAATGGCAAGATTTCATTCTCTTTGATAGCTGAGTGCCATTCCTCTGTCTGTGACCATCATCTATCTCCCATCCTTTTTATCCAATATCTGCCACAGGGCACCGAGGCTCCTCCCACAGTGTGGCCACTGTGGACCCAGCTGCTGTGGACATTGGGGTGCAGGTGTCCTGGTCTCACTGCATCTGTACCTTTGAAGTGAGTTCAGGCTGTTCACCTGCTGGTCGCAGGGTGGCTCTATTTGTAACATCCTGAGGAGCCTCCACACTGTTTCCAGGGTGTCTGCACCAGCACGCAGTCTCGCCCACAGTGGAAGAGGGTTGAGTGAGTTTTGCGGGACATGGTAAAAGTCTGGTCCACATTTCATTTCGCGTCCTGTGGGCTCCAATTCCTTGTCCTTAAGTATTTCTGAGGAAGCCGGGTGTAGGGCTCCGTTTCAGTGAGACGTTTCCGAAGCTAACAGGCCACAGCTGGAGCCTGGAAGAAGGCAGGTGCCGTCCCTTGGAGTGCCCGCTGCCTCCTGCACAGCCTCCTGCAGCGCCTGAGCGTCCTGCAGGGGGCACCTGAGCCCAGGCCCAACCCAGCGGGCATGAATGTGCAGTAGGCCTCCTCTGCCTGCACTATCAGGAGCCAGCCTGTGCTGGGGAGGCCTGAGGAGGACGTGGGGACGTGTGCACCCTGATGAGCCACAGCCTCAGGAAATTGTGGGCTCGCATCCACACTGAAAGGAGCCCCTAGGCCTCCTCAGGACCCACGGGGAAGCTTCAGTAAGATGTGGGCCTGTATCCACGCTGACAGGAGCCCCTGGGCCACCTCAGGACATAAGTTGAGGCTTCTGGAAGATGGGGGCCGCATTCACGGTGACAGGAGCCCCGGCATCCTCAGAACCCTCGGTGACACTTCGGGAGGACGTTGTGTCACTTTGACACAACAGGATGCTGACTCCTTAGTACCCCCGGTGTTGACTTGGGGAAATATGGGATACGTCCATGCGGACAGAAGACCCCAGCCTTGTCAGGCCTGTGGTGAGGCCTAAGAAAAATGTGGGTGCTGCATCCACACTGACAGGAGTCTCCAGCCTTCTCAGAACCCACTGTGAAGGTTTGGGAAAATTATGGGCCACATCCATGCTGACAGGAACCCCAAGCCTCCTCAGGTCTTATGGTGAGGCTTGAGGAAATTGTGGGGCCACGTCAACCCTGACAGGAACCCCGTCCTCCTCAGGACCAGCACTTTGGCTTCAGGACATATGGGGCTGTGTCTATGCCGACAGGAGCCCACAGCCCCCTCAGGACCCACGGTGAGTTTTCTGGGTGACGTGGGGCCATGTCCATGCTGACAGGAGCCCCCAGCTTCCTAAGGACCTGCTGTGAGGCTTCCAGAAGATGTGAGACATAGTCCACAGTGACAGGAGACCTGGCGTCCTCAGGACCCGCTGACTATGACTCAGGAACACGTTGGGCCATGTCCACACTCAAAGGAGCCCGGCTCGCTTGGACCCCCTGGAGGACTCTGGAGGCGCCGTTGGGGGCCACGTCCACATCAGAAGGGACTCCTCAGAACCACAGGGTAAGTGAATGGGTAGAATGAATGGTAGGGTCAGGGGAGGGGAGGCAGTTGGTGGTTAGGCTTAGGTTAGATGTTAGGTGTTTGTGATTAAGCTTATGGTTACGGATTACAGGTTAGGGTGAGGGATAAGGGTAAGGGTCAGTGGTTAGGAGTTAGGATGGGGGTTAAGGATTAGGGAACGGGGTTAGGGTTAGCAACAGGATTTAGAGTTAGGTTTAGGGTTTGGGCTTTAGGGATTAGGACAGGAGGTTTAGAGGTGGGGTTAAGGTTATGCTTACAGTTAGGGTTGGGCTTAGGTTTGCAGTTAGGGTTAGGGGTTAGGGTGTGAGTTAGGGTTAGGGGTAAGTGTTAGGGGTTAGAGTAAAAGTTAGGGCTAGGTTTAGGGATAGAGCGAGGGTTAGGTTTAGGATAGGGGTTAGGGCTAGGGTTAGGGTTAGTGTTAGGGATTAGTGTCAGGTCAGGGTCAGGTTACGGTTTTGGAAAAGGGTAAGAGACAGGTTTAGGGAGTGGTTTAGGAGTTAGTTTTAGGGTACAGGTTAGAGTGCTGTTTGGGGTATGAGGTAGGATTAGTATTAGAGGGTTAGGGTTAGGGTACAGGTTAAGGTTAGGAATAGGATTTGAGTACATTAAGTTAAGGTTAGGGTTAGAGGATAGGGTTAGATTTAAGATAGAGGTCAAGGATAAGGGTTTAGAATAGATTTAGGAGTTAGGGTGAGGGTTGGCAGGAAGGTTCAGTGAATGTGTTTTGGTCTTGGGGTTTGTGTTTGGTTGTCGATTAGTGATGGGTCTTGTTTAAGGTTTAGGTTAACATTAAGATTAAGTGTAGGGTTAGGGTTATGTCTGTGTATGGTTAGAGTTTGGGTCTTGGCATGTGCCTGCGCTGGGACTCCTACTATCTTGGGCAGTTTAGTTTTATGTACTCTATTTAGGTTTTGGGTTCAAAGATAGCCTGACTCCACCAAGCCAGTGACCTCCCCATAGAATCAAAATCCAGGCTTCTGCTGAGGTGAGAAAAGACATGGCAGGCTTCTCCCGAGCTGAGCTAAGGAGGGGATTTGTGGCTCTAAAGACTCTTTCTTTGGATTTTTAGTTTCCTTTCGGATTTTATCTCTAGTGCGCACATGTTTTTTTAATTTTTTTATTTATTTATGATAGTCACAGAGAGAGAAAGAGAGAGAGGCAGAGACACAGGCAGAGGGAGAAGCAGGCTCCATGCACCGGCAGCCCGATGTGGGATTCGATACCGGGTCTCCAGGATCGCACCCTGGGCCAAAGGCAGGCGCCAAACCGCTGTGCTACCCAGGGATCCCTTTATCTCTAGTGCGCACATGTTTTATCAATACTACCAATTATTATTTTAAAGTTTTACTTCAATTCCTGTTTGTAAACACAGTATGATATATTTTCAGGTTTGCCACTTAGTGATTCAACCCTTGGATACAACACCTGGTACTGGTCACAGGTGCCCTCCACTGTCCCTATCCCCTGATTCCCCATCCCCCCACCTTCCTCTGATATTTATTAGTTTATTCTCTGTGGTTAAGAGTGGGTATCTTGGTTTGCTTCTCTCAGCTCCCTGCGCCCCTTTGCCAGTTTGTTTGGTTTCTTAAAATTCACATGTGAATGCAATTGTATGGTATTTGGTATCTATCTTTCTCTGACTGAGTTCATTTAGCATAAATCCTTTCCACTCCTTCCACGTCATTGTAAATGGCTTCATTTCATCCCTTCTGATGACCGAGTGATGTCACAGTGTGTATATTTACCACATTATCTCTGCCCATTCATCTGCCGATGGACATAGGCCTGTATCCACAGTTTGGCTGTTGTTGATAATGCTGCTACAAACACTGGGCTGCGTGTCCCTCCTCGAATCTTCTAAAGTACTTTTGTATCCTAGGGGTAAATACCCAACTCTGCTATTTTGGAATCGTATGTTAGCTCTATTTTTAACTTCTTTTTTTAAAAATTTTTTTATGAATGTCACAGAGAGAGAGGCAGAGACACAGGTAGAGGGAGAAGCAGGCTCCATGCAACAGGAGCCTGATGTGGGATTCGATCCCAGGTCTCCAGGATCACGCCCTGGGCCAAAGACAGGCACCAAACCACTGCACCACCCAGGGATCCACTTTTTTTTAACTTATCGAGGACCCTCCACACTGTTTTCCACAGTGGCTATCTGTTCGCATGCCCACCAGGAGTGTAAGGGGGCTACCCCTTCTCCATAGCCTCACCAACACCTGTTTTTTCTTGAGTTGTTAATTTTAGCCATTATGACAGCTCTCAGGTGACATATCCCTGTGGTTTTGATTTGCATTTCCCTAATGATGGGTGACACTTATTGTCTTTCCGTGTGTCTGGTGGCCTTCTGGCTGTCTTGTCAGAGACAAAGTCCATTCATTTTTCTGCCCATTTCCAGTTGCATGATTTGTTTTTAGGATCTTAAGATTTATATTTCCTTTATGTGTTTTGCATACTAACTCTTCATTGGAAGTGTTGTTTACCAATGTCTCCTTTCATTTTATATGTTGCCTTTTAGCTTTGGTTGTTTCCTTCACTTTGCGGAAGCTTTTCAATTTGATGAGGTCCCAATAGTATTTTGCTTTTGTTCCCTCACCTCAGAGGAATATATAGAAATAAAATCCAGTGGCCAATGTCAAAGACGTTGCTGCCTATCTTTTCTTCTTTGATTGGTTTCAGGTCTCACATTTAGGTCTTTCATCCATTTTGAATTTATTTTTTATATATATGGTGTAAGAAAGTGGTCCCGTTTCATTCTTCTGCATGTGGCTGCCTGGTTTTCCCAACACCATTTGTTCTTATCCTGGGGTCAAGGTTAGGGTTTGTTGAAGAGACTGTCTTTGTGCCATTGGATATTCCTTCCTGCCTTGTTGTCGATTAATGGATCAGAGTTACAGGTTTGTATCTTGTTTCGGCTTTCCATTCTATTCTATTGATCTAAGCGTCTCCTGTTGGGAGATTCTTGATTGCTGATTCAATTTCTCTGCCTGTTATCTGTGTGTTCAAGTTTCTTATTTCTTCCTTTATCATTTTTGCTATGTTATATATTTCCAGGAATTGATCTATTTCTTCCAGGTTCTAGGTTGCTGGCATATATTTTTTCTTAATGTTCTCTTATAATCATTTGTATTTCTCTAGTGTTGGATGTTATTTCTCTTTTCTCAGATGTGATTTTTTTGGGTCCTTTCTCATCTTTTCATCTTTTTTCTTGTTTAAAGATTTTATTTATGTATTCATGAGAGACACAGAGAGGCAGAGGTATAGGCAGAGGGAAAAAAAGGCTCCATGTGGGGAGCCTGATATGGGACTTGATCCCCCAGGACCCCGGGATCATGACCTGAGCCAAAGCAGATGCTCAACCATTGAGGCTCCCAGATGCCTTGCTGATTCAATTCCTTTGCTAGTTATGGGTCTGTTCACATTATCTATTTCTTCCTATTTCAGTTCAGCTCGTTTGCACATTTCTAGGGATTTGTCCATTTCTTCCAGGTCTCCCAGTTTGTTAGCGTATAATCTTTTGTAGTATTCCTTTATAATTGTCTTATTTTTCTGGTGTTGATTGTGATCTCTCTTCTCTCATTTGTGATTTTATTTATTTAGGTCTTTTCTCGTTGGTAAGGCTGGCTAGGGCTTGATCCATTTTAGTAATTATTTTAAAGAACCAGCACTTAGTTTTGTTATTCCATTCTACTGTTTTGTTGTTTCTGTATTGTATATTTCTGCTCTCATCTTTATTTTTTCCCTTCTTCTGTAGGCTTTAGACTTTGTTTGCTATTCCTTTTTCAGCTCCTTTAGGTGTAGGGTTAGGATGTATATTGGAGACTACTTTTTTCCTGAGGTAGGCCTGTATTGCTATGTACATCCCTCTTAGGACTGCTTTTGCTACATCCCAGAGGTTTGGAGAAACATGTTTTCATTTTCATTTGTTTTAAATTTCCTCTTTAATTTCCTGGTTGCTCCATTCATTCTCTAGTAGGATGATCTTAAACTCAACATATTTTTGGTCTGTCCAAATTTTTTCTTACTGTCGACTTCCAGTTTCATAGCGCCGTGGTCCGAAAAAGTACATGGTGTGATATCAACTTTCTTGTACCTGTTGTACCTGTTGAGGGCTGATTTGTGGGCCCTGATATGATCTGTTCTGGAGAATGTCCCATGTGCACTTGAAAGGAATGTGTATTCTGCTTTCGGATCTAATTTTGTGACTATATCTGTTGACTCCCTGTGGTCCAGTGTGTCAAGGCTATAGTTCCCTAGTTGATTTTCTGCTAGACAATCGGTACATTGCCATAAGTGGGTGTTGAAATCCCCTGTCAGTGTATTATTATCAGTGAGTCCCTGTAAGTATGTTGTTAATTGGTTTCTATGTTTAGGTACTCCCATGTTGGCAGCATAAATATTTAGTTCTTTGATCTTGATAGAGAGTCTTTTTAATTATGAAATAATGTTCTTCTTCATCTCTTCTTACAGTATTTGTTCTTTCTTTTTGGTTTTTCCTTTTCTTTTTGAGATTTAAATATTTTATTTATTTTTTTCATGAGAGATACACAGAGAAGCAGAGGCAGAAACATAGGCAGAGGGAGAGGCAGGCTCCCCTAAGGAAGGCCGATGTGGGACTCGATCCTGGGATCCTTGGATCACACCCTGAGCCGAAGGGAGATGCTCAACCACTGAGCCACCAGATATCCCCCAGGGTTTGGTTTCAAATCTCGTTTGTCTGATATAAGTATGGGTCCTCCAGCTTTCGTTTGATATCCATTAGTGTGGTAGATGATTTTCCCTCCCCTGATTATCAATCTGCTGGTGTGTATAGGTCTAATGTGAGCATCCTGTAGGCAGTATACAGATGGATCTTGATTTTTAATAATGGTTTTATTTATAAGAGAGAGAGAGAGAGGCAGAAATTTAGGGAGAGATAGAAGCAGACTCCCCACCAGGAGCCCAATATGGGACTCGATCCCAGACTCCAGGATCACACCCTGAGTCAAAGCCAGAGGCTCAACCCCTTGAGCCACCAGGCATCCCGGATCCTGTGTTTTAAGCCACTCTGATACCCTCTATCTTTTGATTGGAGCATTTAGTCTATCAGCATTCAGAGTGATTATTCAAAGATATGAACTTTGTGCCTTTGTGTTACTGGAAGTGTTGGTGTTTCTGGTGACATTTTCTGGGCCTTTCTAGTCTTTGTTGCTTTTGGTCTCTTTTTTTTTTCCCCACTGGAAGAGTCCCTCTTAAAATTCCTTACTGGACTAGTTAAGTGGTCATGAACTCCTTTATATTTTGCCTGTCTGGGAAAATCATGATCTCTCCTTCTCTCCTGAATGACACCCTTGCTGAAGCAAGAATTCATACAAATTGGACTCCAATAAAAAGAAATTTAAAGACATAAAATAAATTTTTGGTCTTATGATTGAGGTAAATGGCATTTAGGAGGAAAAGCAGAAGCTGAAAGAGAGGAGGACAGATTTCACCATCTGTTGCCTTCACCGGGACATGATGCCCTTTCCAAGGAGGGGCCTCTCCTCTGTAGGATGCATCCTGCCCCTCTGTGCTCCTTGTTGGAACCCAGGAGGCACATCTCTGTGCCTCTAGCACCTCTGCAGTCGTGGTTTATTGCATCTTTCATGTATCCTATTGGGGACCACAGCGTCGTGTGTGTAACCCTCCGGCTGCAGTTAGACAACATTGGGGGGATTCCGACTTTTTTTGGTTTTGGGGTGTGTGTGTCTATCACATGTAGCTATCACGTGCAGCTATCGGAACCTCTGGCTGGGTCACCCAAATGCCCAAATGGTTGGCACAACATCATTTCTGGTGCTGGCGCTGGGTAGTTAGCAGGGCTCTCCTTGCAGACCCGGGGCTCGCTCTTGCAGTGACTTTCCACTGGAGGGTCAGCTGAGCTGGAAGGTCCGGCTGGCCATATTCCCATGTGCGGCAGTGGGTCCTGCCATGTGCTGGCTGCTTATCTTCTCCCTGATGCCTCTCCAGCAGTGAGCCAGACCTCGAGGCCATCCTGGCGGGAGCTCCTGAGGAGCCAGCTGCCCATGGGGGGGAGCGCTGGAGCTGCCTGTGTTTGGGAGTCTGGTTTGGGACGGGGCTGGGGTTCCTCGGTCCCCTGTGCTGCCTGGCCTTCAGGCCAAGCCCCATGCTCACCCAGCCCCTATTCACTAAGGCGAGGAGGGTGCCCTCCACATGCTGGTGTGAGAGATCTAGCACCACAAGGTGTGCACGCTGAGTACACCTTGTGAGGGTGGCCCACGTGCGTGAGCTGCAGTGTGGGACCCAGTAAATTTTACAAAAATCCCTTACCCCTGGACAAGCAGAGCAGGACTGATTCCATTTTGTGCTCCACCTGCCATCTCCCCTATGACCCCACATGACCTGCTTATGGCTTAAGGCGCTGCCCGACCCGACTCAAGCCGCTGGGCACACCCTAATCTGAAATCAGGTCATAACAATGTAACCCTGCTTTGTGCCCCACAAAGCTGTGCGCCAGTTCTGACCAAAGTAATAGGCCAGTTCAAGTCGATACTATGGGGTAACATGTAATTCAATCGGCCACCTGTGTATGGACGCATCTTTCAGCGTTCCCATGGGCCACTGGCTCCTATAAAGCTGCTATGCCTCTTAGTCTCGGTGTCCAAGTCCCTACTCCTCTGTGTCAGGTGCACTTGGACCCAAGATCCAGCTTGTAAAGAAACCCTCGAGAGTTTGCATCAGTATGGGCACCTTGGTGGTTTTCCTGATTTACAATCTTGGGCACAGCACCAGGGCCTGGTGTCCTGACATCCCTTCCAGGGCCACGCTGACTGCCCCACAGGGCCCATGGGCCCTGAAGCCCCCTGGCTCAGCAGCCTCACCCCACCCTCTAGCAGTCCCAAAACATGATTTGGCTGCCGAACAACTGTTGATGTCCAGGTCTATCTGCGTGATGTCCCTGGAGGAGACGAGGCCTCCTCCTTCATTTCCTGTGGGAAAACCAGGGAGGAGGAGCCGGCGTCAGGGACACAGACACCGGCCTGTCACCAGCTGCCATCCTAGGCAGGGAGCCCTGGGGCCACCATGGGAGTGTGTCCTGCCGAAAACTCCTTTCTTCTCCTGGGAGGCTGGGGATGGCCAGAGTGCCCACCGTGGCCGTGGGACCTCTGTGAGGGGCTGTGGCGAGCTGCTGTGGGCGGGAGGTGACTGAGGGTCAGCCTGAGTTGGATGGGACAGGGGATCAGCCCAGGTGGGGAGGGGACTTGGGGGTGTTGTGCCCAAGATTGCGAATCAGAGAAACAACCTAGGAGCCGACATGGATGCAAACACACGAGGGTTGATTTACAAACTCGAGATTGGGTCCAAGTATACCCCACACAGCGGAGCAGGGACTTGGACCGCGAGGTGGGTTTAGCTTAGTTTTAATGGCTGGTCTCAGGGTCCTCCAGAAGGGCTGGAGCAATTCCTCCAGTTCTGTTTACATTTTGATATGAGGCCTTCAAATGAACTAGGGGTGGTAGAAGGGGAGGAGGGCGGGGGGTGGGAGTGAATGGGAGACAGGCACTGGGGGGTTTTTCTGTATGTTAGTAAATTGAACACCAATAAAAAATAAATTAAAAAAAAGGGCATTGAGCTCTGTTCTCATTCTAATATGGGGCTTTCTGGGACCTTAAGCTGTAAGCTGTTTTTTTCTTTTTTTCCTGTAACTGAAGTAATGTAAATTTTAGCTCTTATTCACAGGGTCCTGGGATGGCAGTACTTGCGCTAACAGTGAAGTTAATGTGGAACGGCCTCAATTTTCTCAGCCTCCCCACAGACAAGTGACTGAATTTTAAAACTCCAAATTTTAGGGGCTGCCCTGGTGGAGACCTGTGCTCTTCCTGTCTGGGAGGGTGTCCTCGCACTCCTGGCCTTTGCTGGCCTGTCCCAGGAACTGGGCCCCATGACTGCACAGGAGTTTGCAGCTTATGGCCACACAGGGCAGACAGCTGGCCCGAGTCCTGCTGCTCTCAGCCAGGTTCCTGCTCCTGTGTCTGGGAACAGTTGGCGCCACCGTCCTTGGGACCCCTGGGATCCTGAACCCACCCTGTTGCTCCAGGGACTGCCCCCCACTTCTCCACCTGAACACCTTAAGGCTGGTGTGTTCCCCATGCTAGGAGACTTCTGAAAGTTCAGATTTTGTGCACTGCTGCTTATAATATTGTGCATAGATTCGTCAGTTGTCTCTCTGCCCTTGTGGGATCTGGGGCTCTGTTTCCCCAAGATCAACTGATTGATTTTTTTTTAAGATTTTATTTTTCTGTAATCTCTACAGCCAACATGGGGCTTGAACTTGCTACCCGAAGAACAAGAGTCCCATGTTCTTACGAACCACACAGAGCCGGTCAGGCTCTCTTTGATTCATTGATACATGTTAATTGAAACAGGGGTCTTGCATGTGTCAGGGCAGAAACTGAGCCCACGCTTTGAGGTGTGGTGGAGTCATTTGGACCTGATCAATGTGAAAGAAATCATAGCTTCCCTGGGAGCCCAGGGAGCAGGGCCCACACACGTGAAAAGTTGACAATTTCCTTTACGGTAGTAGTTATTTTACTATTTATTTAAAGTGCTATTCAATGGTAAATGTCAATCTAGGAATGGGATACAGTGAGAACGTTCTAGGATTCAGAGGTAACTAAAGCTTCCCATCCAGGACTTAATGTTCCAGTTCAATGCAGAGATAGACAAGGAAGCAAAGAGTTATGAAACATGGCATGTGCCTGGCTGGGTTGGTTGGGGGATCTTGATCTCAGGGTTGTGAGTTTGAACTCCATGTTGGGTATAGAGAGGACATGAAATGAAAATATTTAACAAATAATAAATGGATGAACAAATAAAGCATGACATCAAAGGTGTTTGCTTATGTCTCACCTGCGAACTATTCTTGATTGCCCCACTTGCACTACTTGGCCCAGATGCCGTCCACACAAGGGATAGTCTCGCCCGAGTGGAAGTGGGCGCCTTTCATTGTAAGACCTGTGGTTCCCCTCGTTCTGCAGAGAGAGAAGAGCCGTGAAGCCACGAGTTCGGGGGATCAGCATACACTTAGGCAATGACCATTTCTGAACCCGGTAGCAAGAGCTTGGCCTCCTTTTAGGACAGGGTGTCATACCGAAGCCTCTTTGGTCATTGTCTTGGATGCAGGGTGGAGGCTAAACTAGAATTAGGAAGAACAAAAGAGGAGGAAAACCAGAAGCTGAAAGAGAGGAGGACAGATTTCACAATCCGTAGCCTTCACAGGGACCTGGTGTCCTTTCCTAGGAGGGGCACCCCCTCCGTAGGATGCTTCCTGCCTCTCTGTGCTCCTTTTTGAACCCAGCAGGCACATCTCCGTGCCTCCAGTACCTCTGCAGTCATGATTTATAGCGTCTCCCATGTATCCTATTGGGGACCACAGCGTGGTGTATGTAACCATCCGGCTGCTGTTTGACAACATTGGGGGGATTCGGACTTTTGTTGGTTTTGGGTTGTGTGTGTGTCTATCACATGCAGATATCAAGTGCAGCTATCTGATCCTCTGGCTGGGTCACCCAAACGCCGAAATGGTTGGCACAACATCATTTTTGGTGCTGGCGCTGGGCAGATAGCTGGGTTCTCCTTGCCAACTCGGGGCTCGCTCCTGCAGTGACTTTCTGCTAGAGGGTCAGCTGAGCTGGAAGGTCCGACTGGGCCAAATTCCCATGTCCGGCAGGGGGTCCCGCTGAGCGCTGGCTGCTTCTCTTCTCCCCGATGCCTCCAGCAGGGAGCCAGACCTTGGCGTTGCCTGGGGGGATAATGAGGAGCTGCCCATGGTGGAGAGCCCTGTTGCTGCCTGTGTGTGGGAGTCGAGTTGGGGTCAGGGCTGGGGTTCTCTGTCCCCTGTGCTGCCTGGCCTTCTGGCGAGCCCCATGCTCACCCAGCCCCTACTCACTAGGGCGAGGAGGGTGCCTTCCACACGCTGGTTTCAGAGATCCAGCACCACAAAGTGTGCAGACTGAGTCCACCTGGTGAGGGTGGCCCAGGTTCGTGAGCTGCAAGTGTGGGACCCAGGAAATTTAACAAAAATCCCCTACCCCTGGACAAGCAGGGCAGAACTGATTCCATTTTGTGCTACACCCGCCACCTCCCCTATGACCCCTACATGACCTGCTTATTGCTTAAGGCTCTGCCCCACCCTAGTCAGGCCGCTGGGCACACCCTAATTGGAAATCGGCTCATAACAATGTAACCCTGCTTTGTGTCCCCCAAAACTGTGGGACGATTCTGACCAAAGTAATAGGCCAGCTCAAGTGGATACTATAAGGTAAGGTGTAATTTAATTGGCCACCAGCGTGTGGACCGGCATGATCGTGCAACTTTCTGTATATCCCATATGCCACTGGCCCCTATAAAGCTGCTATGCCTCTTAGTCTCAGGATCCATGTCCCTGCTCCGCTGTGTCCGGTGCAATTAGACCCAAGCACCAGCTTGTAAAGAAACCCTCGTGAGTTTCCATCGGTGTGGGCTCCTTGGTGGTTTCCCTGATTTACAATCTTGGACACAACACCAGGGCCTGGTGTCCTGGCATCCCTTCCAGGGCCACGCTGACCGCCCCACAGGCCCTCTGTGCCCCAGGCACACAGGCACAGGGATGCGGGGAGGGGAGGAAGTGCCCTGTAACTCAGCCATCTGCGGCCCTCTGGACAGAGGGAGCACAGACCTCCCACGTTGCTGTGCACAGACCCTGGTGACCTGAAGCTCCCTGGCTGTCACTCTGTCCCAGCCCCTCCTGCCCTGGGGGGCAGAGCCTGAGTCCCAGTAAAGTCTGTGGGTCCTGACCCTGGCATCTGGCCGCCCCTGGAAGGCAAATGGGGACGTCAGCTGTGTGTACCTGGCGGTGCCCCTGCAGGATCTGTTTGGGGTCTGGATGGTGCCCCCTCCTCCTCTCTGGGTGTCTCTCCACGCCCCATGCAGAGTTCTGGGAGACACAGAAATGGCCTTGCTGTGCATTTTCGCACCACAACACTTTATTGACTTTCTACAGCAAACAGGCTCAGAGCCTATTGCGCGCCTTCCCCTGGGGAGGGAGACCTTTCTGTCCTTTAGGGGAGGGCAAGAATCACACCCGGTGGGGGGCGGGTGCTAGAGTCCACATCGTGGAAGCACGTGTGGACTCCGGGTGGGGGCGTGTGTCATGAGATTTCAGCCTGAGTGACTATTCTGAGGACAGCAGAGATGACCTGGACCTTCAACTCATGGGCTCCTGCATGGGGACCCGCAGGGCAGTTGGACCCGGCCTTGCACCCTCTGGGGCCCCAATATCTGGAGGAGCCTACTGTCTGGTGTGGGGTCGGGTGGGGCCAACCAGCCTATCCATCCTCTCCCCACCCTGGGGTGTCCCGGGATCCCCCGGCCTGCCCTAGGTCAGCGACCTGGATCTGTGGGGCACACCCAGGGCCCAGGAGGCCACATCCAGCTGTGAGAGGGCTCACTCAGCCTGGGGCCTGAATCCAGGGCTAGCTAGGACCATGGGTGCCTGGATCCCATTAGTCTTTGTGTTGGGCCTTGGTGGGGCTCAAATCACCTCAGCCCCCTACAGAGCACGGGGCCAGGTCAGCCCAGGTCCCTTTGGGTTAGGGGCTGGTGTCCTGTGCAGGGTGTGCTGCCTTCCAGGAGGGACAGTGGGCGGAGGCAGGGCCCAATGTGTCCTCTGCACACCACTCAACTGCACCCCCCATTTTGGGTATCCTTGCCTTCCCTCCTCCCTGCAACCCCTGGGTTCTCTATGGGACAATCGGGCTTCTGATGGGAGCAGGGTATCCAGAGAACCCCGGGAGGCTGAGCATGTCCCACAGGGGGCAGCTGCACGGGGCCCTTGCTGGGGGTGCCGATGGTGTGGGGTGGATGGTGTGGGGCAGGATATGATTGTGTGGTATAAGTCCAGTAAATATTAGCTAATGAATCAATATTAAATAGTCGCATTAACCAAGACCAACTTTTAATCATAATTCATTATTTATCGCTAGTTACCAT
>NW_023330856.1:0-58333 GCF_011100685.1 Canis lupus familiaris | reverse complement strand
ACACCCAGTGCCCGTCACCCATTCACTCCCACCCCCCGCCCTCCTCCCCTTCTACCACCCCTAGTTCGTTTCCCAGAGTTAGCAGTCTTTACGTTCTGTCTCCCTTTCTGATATTTCCCACACATTTCTTCTCCCTTCCCTTATTTCCCTTTCACTATTATTTATATTCCCCAAATGAATGAGAACATATAATGTTTGTCCTTCTCCGACTGACTTACTTCACTCAGCATAATACCCTCCAGTTCCATCCACGTTGAAGCAAATGGTGGGTATTTGTCATTTCTAATAGCTGAGTAATATTCCATTGTATACATAAACCACATCTTCTTTATCCATTCATCTTTCGTTGGACACCGAGGCTCCTTCCACAGTTTGGCTATCGTGGCCATTGCTGCTAAAACATCGGGGTGCAGGTGTCCCGGCGTTTCATTGCATTTGTATCTTTGGGGTAAATCCCCAACAGTGCAATTGCTGGGTCGTAGGGCAGGTATATTTTTAACTGTTTGAGGAACCTCCACACAGTTTTCCAGAGTGGCTGCACCAGTTCACATTCCCACCAACAGTGTAAGAGGGTTCCCTTTTCTCCGCATCCTCTCCAACATTTGTTGTTTCCTGCCTTGTTAATTTTCCCCATTCTCACTGGTGTGAGGTGGTATCTCATTGTGTTTTGATTTGTATTTCCCTGATGGCAAGTGATGCAGAGCATTTTCTCATATGCATGTTGGCCATGTCTATGTCTTCCTCTGTGAGATTTCTGTTCATGTCTTTTGCCCATTTCATGATTGGATTGTTTTTTCTTTGGTGTTGAGTTTAATAAGTTCTTTATAGATCTTGGAAACTAGCCCTTTATCTGATATGTCATTTGCAAATATCTTCTCCCATTCTGTAGGTTGTCTTTGAGTTTTGTTGACTGTATCCTTTGCTGTGCAAAAGCTTCTTATCTTGATGAAGTCCCAATAGTTCATTTTTGCTTTTGTTTCTTTTGCCTTCGTGGATGTATCTTGCAAGAAGTTACTATGGCCGAGTTCAAAAAGGGTGTTGCCTGTGTTCTTCTCTAGGATTTTGATGGAATCTTGTCTCACATTTAGATCTTTCATCCATTTTGAGTTTATCTTTGTGTATGGTGAAAGAGAGTGGTCTAGTTTCATTCTTCTGCATGTGGATGTCCAATTTTCCCAGCACCA
This sequence comes from Canis lupus familiaris, assembly GCF_011100685.1. Classification (NCBI taxonomy): domain Eukaryota; kingdom Metazoa; phylum Chordata; class Mammalia; order Carnivora; family Canidae; genus Canis; species Canis lupus. The sequence goes on along the minus strand of NW_023330856.1, from coordinate 57,149 downwards.
TTTATTGAAGAGACTGTCTTTCTTCCAATGGATAGTCTTTCCTCCTTTATCGAATATTAGTTGCCCATAAAGTTCAGGGTCCACTTCTGGATTCTCTATTCTGTTCCACTGATCTATGTGTCTGTTTTTGTGCCAGTACCACACTGTCTTGATGACCACAGCTTTGTAGTACAACCTGAAATCTGGCATTGTGATGCCCCCAGATATGGTTTTCTTTTTTAAAATTCCCCTGGCTATTCGGGGTCTTTTCTGATTCCACACAAATCTTAAAATAATTTGTTCTAACTCTCTGAAGAAAGTCCATGGTATTTTGATAGGGATTGCATTAAACGTGTATATTGCCCTGGGTAACATTGACATTTTCACAATATTAATTCTGCCAATCCATGAGCATGGAATATTTTTCCATCTCTTTGTGTCTTCCTCAATTTCTTTCAGAAGTGTTCTATAGTTTTGAGGGTATAGATCCTTTACATCTTTGGTGGTTTATTCCTAGGTATCTTATGCTTTTGGGTGCAATTGTAAATGGGATTGACTCCTTAATTTCTCTTTCTTCAGTCTCATTGTTAGTGTATAGAAATGCCACTGACTTCTGGGCATTGATTTTGTATCCTGCCACGCTACCGAATTGCTGTATGAGTTCTAGCAATCTTGGGGTGGAGACTTTTGGGTTTTCTATGTAGAGTATCATGTCATCGGCGAAGAGGGAGAGTTTGACTTCTTCTTTGCCAATTTGAATGCCTTTAATGTCTTTTTGTTGTCTGATTGCTGAGGCTAGGACTTCCAGTACTATGTTGAACAGCAGTGGTGAGAGTGGACATCCCTGTCTTGTTCCTGATCTTAGGGGAAAGGCTCCCAGTGCTTCCCCATTGAGAATGATATTTGCTGTGGGCTTTTCATAGATGGCTTTTAAGATGTCGAGGAATGTTCCCTCTATCCCTACACTCTGAAGAGTTTTGATCAGGAATGGATGCTGTATTTTGTCAAATGCTTTCTCTGCATCCAATGAGAGGATCATATGGTTCTTGGTTTTTCTCTTGCTGATATGATGAATCACATTGATTGTTTTACGGGTGTTGAACCAGCCTTGTGTCCCAGGGATAAATCCTACTTGGTCATGGTGAATAATTTTCTTAATGTACTGTTGGATCCTATTGGCCAGTATCTTGTTGAGAATTTTTGCATCCATGTTCATCAGGGATATTGGTCTGTAATTCTCCTTTTTGGGGGGTCTTTGTCTGGCTTTGGAATTAAGGTGATGCTGGCTTCATAGAACGAATTTGGAAGTACTCCATCTCTTTCTATCTTTCCAAACAGCTTTAGGAGAATAGGTATGATTTCTTCTTTAAACGTTTGATAAAATTCCCTGGGAAGCCATCTGGCCCTGGACTCTTGTGTCTTGGGAGGTTTTTGATGACTGCTTCAATTTCCTCCCTGGTTATTGGCCTGTTCAGGTTTTCTATTTCTTCCTGTTCCAGTTTTGGTAGTTTGTGGCTTTCCAGGAATGCGTCCATTTCTTCTAGATTGCCTAATTTATTGGCGTATAGCTGTTCATAATATGTTTTTAAAATCGTTTGTATTTCCTTGGTGTTGGTAGTGATCTCTCCTTTCTCATTCATGATTTTATTAATTTGAGTCTTCTCTCTCTTCTTTTTAATAAGGCTGGCTAATGGTTTATCTATCTTATTCTTTCAAAGAACCAACTCCTGGTTCTGTTGATCTGTTCCACAGTTCTTCTGGTCTCGATTTCGTTGAGTTCTGCTCGAATCTTTATTAACTCCCTTCTTCTCTTGGGTGTAGGATCTATTTGCTGTTTTTTCTCTAGCTCCTTTATGTGTAAGGTTAGCTTTTGTATTTGAGTTCTTTCCAGTTTTTGAATGGATGCTTGTATTGCGATGTATTTCCCCCTTAGGACTGCTTTTGCTGCATCCCAAAGATTTTGAACGGTTGTATCTTCATTCTCATTAGTTTCCATGAATCTTTTTAATTCTTCCTTAATTTCCTGGTTGACCCTTTTATCTTTTAGCAGGATGGTCCTTAACCTCCACGTGTTTGAGGTCCTTCCAAACTTCTTGTTGTGATTTAGTTCTAATTTCAAGGCATTATGGTCCGAGAATATGCAGGGGACAATCCCAATCTTTTGGTATCGGTTCAGACCCGATTTGTGACCCAATATGTGGTCTATTCTGGAGAAAGTTCCATGTGCGCTTGAGAAGAATGTGTATTCAGTTGAGTTTGGATGTAAAGTTCTGTAGATATCTGTGAAATCCATCTGGTCCAGTGTATCATTTAAAGCTCTCGTTTCTTTGGAGATGTTTTGCTTAGAAGACCTATCGAGTATAGAAAGAGCTAGATTGAAGTCACCAAGTATAAGTGTATTATTATCTAAGTATTTCTTCACTTTGGTTAATAATTGATTTATATTTGGCAGCTCCCACATTCGGAGCATATATTGAGGATTGTTAAGTCCTCTTGTTGAATAGATCCTTTAAGTATGATATAGTGTCCCTCTTCATCTCTCACTACAGTCTTTGGGGTAAATTTTAGTTTATCTGATATAAGGATGGCTACCCCTGCTTTCTTTTGAGGACCATTCGAATGGTAAATGGTTCTCCAACCTTTTATTTTCAGGCTGTAGGTGTCCTTCTGTCTAAAATGAGTCTCTTGTAGACAGCAAATAGATGGGTCCTGCTTTTTTATCCAGTCTGAAACCCTGCGCCTTTTGATGGGGTCATTAAGCCCGTTCACATTCAGAGTTACTATTGAGAGATATGAGTTTAGTGTTCATGATATCTATTCAGTCTTGTTTTTGTGGACTGTTCCACTGAACTTCTTCTTAAAGGGGAATTTTAAGAGTCCCCCTTAAAATTTCTTGCAGAGCTGGTTTGGAGGTCACATATTCTTTTAGTTGCTGCCTGTCTTGGAAGCTCTTTATCTCTCCTTCCATTTTGAATGAGAGCCTTGCTGGATAAAGTATTCTTGGTTGCATGTTCTTCTCATTTAGGACCCTGAATATATCCTGCCAGCCCTTTCTGGCCTGCCAGGTCTCTGTGGAGAGGTCTGCTGTTACCCTAATACTCCTCCCCATAAAAGTCAGGGATTTCTTGTCTCTTGCTGCTTTAAGGATCTTCTCCTTATCTTTGGAATTTGCAAGCTTCACAATTAAATGTCGAGGTGTTGAACGGTTTTTATTGATTTTAGGGGGGGATCTCTCTATTTCCTGGATCTGAATGCCTGTTTCCCTTCCCAGATTAGGAAAGTTTTCAGCTAGAATTTGTTCAAATACATATTCTGGCCCTCTGTCCCTTTCGGCGCCCTCGGGAACCCCAATTAAACGTAGGTTTTTCTTCTCAGGCTGTCGTTTATTTCCCTTAATCTATCTTCATGGTCTTTTAATTGTTTGTCTCTTTTTTCCTCAGTTTCCCTCTTTGCTATCAACTTGTCTTCTAGTCACTCACTCGTTCTTCCACCTCGTTAACCCTCGTCGTTAGGACTTCTAGTTTGGATTGCATCTCATTCAATTGATTTTTAATTTCTGCCTGATTAGCTCTAAATTCTGCAGTCATGAAGTCTCTTGAGTCCTTTATACTTTTTTCTAGAGCCACCAGTAGCTGTATAATAGTGCTTCTGAATTGGCTTTCTGACATTGAATTGTAATCCAGATTTTGTAACTCTGTGGGAGAGAGGACTGTTTCTGATTCTTTCTTTTGAGGTGAGGTTTTCCTTCTAGTCATTTTGCTCAGTGCAGAGTGGCCAAAAGCAAGTTGTATTGGGAAAAGAGAAAAGGAAGAAGGAAGGAAGAAAGAAGGAAAAAAAGGAAGAGAAAAAAAAGAAGAAAAAAAAAAGAAGAAAAAAGAAAGAAAAGAAAGGAGAAAAAAAGGGGGTGGGGAAGGAAACAAATCAAAAAGCAAAACAAAAAAAACAAAACAAACAAAAAAAAACAAAAAAAAAAAAAAAAGAACCACGGGGAGTATCTTCTGATTCTGTGTTCTTTAAGTCCCTTGGCTTCTCCTGGAAGTTGTCCGTCTAGCTGGTGTTCTGGGGGAGGGGCCTGTTGTGCTGATTTTCAGGTGTTAGCAGTTGGGGGAGCTGCTGTGCCCCTGCCTGGTGCAGGGCTCAGTGGGGGCAGCTCTGGAAACCTGGATTCAGCTCCGGCAGGAACTCCGTCTGCAGGGCCTGGAGGCTCCGGGGCGGGGCCGCTGATCTGCTCAGCTGGGGCAGGAGCGTCCTTGCTGTCCTGGGCCCTCCCGGCCTCTGCCTGTCCCGGGGAGGCCGGATCCTGGGCTGTGTCCCGGCGCCCTGTGCTCCGGAGCCTGCTGGTGGATTCGCGCTCCCGGCCGCGCAACCCCCTCCGCGGAGCCACCGCCCGAGCCCCCGAGCTGCTCCTGGAACCGCGCAGGCCCCTCTGCACGGAGCCTCTTCCTCTGCCCGAGCCCGGCCGAGCTGCTCCCGGGGCCGCGCCCCCTCCGCGCAGCCTCCTCCGTGGAGCCGCCGCCGAGCCCCCCCCCCCCCCCACCCCCCCCCCCCCCGAGCTGCTCCGGTCCCCCTGCGCGCTGCAGCCCTTAGGGAGTTCGGCGCACTCTCCTGGGCGCGGAGTTGCTGTTACTGTCCCGGGGAGCCCGAGGGCATCCCCTCCCTCCTGGGTCCTGCTCCAACTCCCCGCGAGCCCCTTTCCGCCCGGGAAGGTCGGTGCAGCTCCTGCTCCTCCGGGACGGGGCTCTCCTGTCCTGGGAACTCGCCCCGGCCTCAGCCCGGCTCCTCGCGGGCCCCTCCCCCTTGGAGGCCTTTGTTTCTTTATTTCTTTTTCCCCGTCTTCCTACCTTGATAGAAGCGCGAACTCTTCTCACTGTTGCATTCCAGCTGGTCTCTCTTAAATCTCAGGTCGAATTCATAGATTTTCAGGATAATTTGAAGGTTTTCTAGGTAGTTTGGTGGAGACAGGTGATTTGGAGACCCTGCTCTTCCGCCATCTTGCTCCTCCCTCAGTTTCCCTCTTTACCATCAACTTGTCTTCTATGTCACTCACTCGTTCTTCTACCTCGTTAACCCTCATCGTTAGGACTTCTAGTTTGGATTGCATCTCATTCAATTGATTTTTAATTTCGGCCTGATTGGATCAAAATTCTGCAGTCATGAAGTCTCTTGAGTCCTTTATGCTTTTTCTAGAGCCACCAGTAGCTGTATAATAGTGCTTCTGAATTTGCTTTCTGACATTAAATTGTTATCCAGATTTTGTAACTCTGTGGGAGAGACGACTGTTTCTGATTCTTTCTTTTGAGGTGAGGTTTTCCTTCTAGTCATTTTCCTGAGTGCAGAGTGGCCAAAAAGAAATTGTATTGGGAAGGGATCCCTGGATGGCGCAGCGGTTTGGCGCCTGCCTTTGGCCCAGGGCGCGATCCTGGAGACCCGGGATCGAATCCCACATCGGGCTCCCGGTGCATGGAGCCTGCTTCTCCCTCTGCCTGTGTCTCTGCCTCTCTCTCTGTGACTATCATAAATAAATAAATACCTTAAAAAAATTAAAAAAAAAGAAATTGTATTGGGAAAAGGAAAAGAGAGGAGAGAAAGAAGGAAAGAAAGAGAAACGAAAAAGAATAAAGGAAAAAAGGAAATAGGGAATAAAAAGAGAAAGAAAGGGATCCCTGGATGGTGCAGCGGTTTGGCACCTGCCTTTGGTCCAGGGCGCGATCCTGGACCCGGGATCGAATCCCACATCGGGCTCCTGGTGCATGGAGCCTGCTTCTCCCTCTGCCTGTGTCTCTGCCTCTCTCTCTCTCTGTGACTATCATAAATAAATAAATACCTTAAAAAATTAAAATGAAAAAGAAAAAGAAAGAAAGGGGGGAAAAGGGGAGGGCGAAGCAATCAGAAATAAAAAAAAACATGGAGGATATCTTCTGATTCTGTATACTTTAAGTCCCTTGACTTCCCCTGGAACTTGCCTGTCTAGCCGGTCTTCTGGGGGAGGGGCCTGTTGTGCTGATTTTCAGGTGTTAGTACTTGGGGGAGCCGCTATGTCCCCTGCCTCGTGCAGGGCTCAGTGGTTAGTTTCCCCCATGAGGCCCCAGGAGGAACAACTCCAGTGGTAGCGGCCAGCTCTGGAAACCTGTATTCAGCCCCCGCAGTAACTCAGGAGCAGTCCTTCTGCAGGTCCTGGAGGCTCTGAGGCGGGTCCGCTGATCTGCTCAGCTCTGGACAGGAGCGTCCTTGCTGTCCTGGGCCTTGCGGGCCTCTGCTTGTCCCTGGGGAGGCCGAATCCTGGGCTGTGCCCCGGCGCCCTGTGCTCCGGGGCCTGTGCTGTTGGATTCTCGCTCCCCCCATAGCCACCTCACTGCAGAGCCACCGCCCGAGCCCCTCTGAGTTGCTCCTGGAGCTCCGCATCCCCCTCTGAATGGAGCCTCTTCCTCTGCAGGAGGCGCTGCTGCCAAGCTGCTCCTAGGGCCGTGAAAACCCCTTTGTGCAGAGCTGCCACCCATCCTGACAGAGCTGCTCCCCGGTCAATGCATGTGCCCTGCGGCCCTTAGGGAGCTCGCAGCACTCTCCCGGGAGTGCAGGTGTCTATTAGTGTCCCAGGGATCCCTAGGGCATCCCCGCCCTCCTGGGTCCTGCTCTGACTCCTTGAAGTTGCCATTCTGCCCTGGAAGATTGGTGAAGCTCCTCCTTCTCCCAGGACAGAGCTCTTCTGTCCTGTGGGTACTTCCCGGCCTTAGCCAGGCTCCTCACAGGGCCCCTCACCCTTGGATGCCCTTTTTTTCTTATTTCTTTTTCCCGTCTTCCTACCTTGATAGAATCACGAACTTTCCACTGTAGCATTCGGTCTGGTCTCTGTTTAAATCTCAGGCCGAATTAATAGATTTTTCAGGATGATTTGAAGTTATCTAGGTAATTTCGTGGGGACAGGTGATTTGGGGACCCTACACTTCCTGCCATCTTGCCCCTCCTCCTGTATGTTGCATTTTAGCTTTGGTTGTTTTCTTCATTTTGCGGAAGCTTTTCAATTTGATGAAGTCCCAATAGTAATTTTGGTTTTGTTTCCCTCACCTCAGAGGCATATCTAGAAAGAAGATCCAATGGACAATGTCAAGACTTGCTGCCTATCTTTGTCTTCTTTGTATTGTTTCAGGTCTCACATTTAGGTGTTTCATCCATATTGAATTTATTTTTTATATATATGGTATAAGAAAGTGGTCCAGTTAAATTCTTCTGTATGTGGCTGCCTGGTTTTCCCAACATCCATTTGTTCTTATCACTGGGGTCATGGTTAGGGTTTGTTGAAGAGACATCTTTGTGCCTTTGGATATTCCTTGCTGCATTGTTGTCGATTAATGGATCATAGAGTTACAGGTTTGTACCTTGTTTTGGATTCCATTTTGTTCTATTGATCTCAGCATCTCCTGTTGGGAGGTTCTTGATTGCTGATTCAATTTCTTTGCTGGTTATCTGTCTGTTCAAGTTTCTTATTTCTTCCTTTATCATTTTGTTATGTTATATGTTTCCAGGAATTGATCTATTTCTTCCAGGTTCTAGGTTGCTGGCATATAATTTTTCATAATGTTCTCTTATAATCCTTTGTATTTCTGTAGTGTTGGTTGTTATTTCTCTTTTCTCATTTGTGATTTTATTTGGGTCCTTTCTCATCTTTTTATCTTTTTCTTTTTTAAAGATTTTATTTATGGATTCATGCGAGACATAGGGAGGAGAGAGGGATAGGCAGAGGGAAAATGAGGCTCCATGCGGGGACCTTTGATCCCCCAGGTCCCCGGGATCATGACCTGAGCCAAAGCAGATGCTCAACCACTGAGGTACCCAGGTTCCTTGCTGATTCAATTCTTTTGCTAGTTATGGGTCTGTTCACATTTTCTATTTCTTCCTATTTCAGGTTTGCTCATTTGCACATTTCTAGGGATTTGTCCCATTTCTTCCAGTTCTCCCAGTTTGTTAGCATATAATTTCATAGTATTCCCTTATAATTGTCTTATTTTTCTGGTGTTGATTGTGATCTCTCTTCTCTCATTTGTGATTTTATTTATATAGGTCTTTTCTCTTTTCTCATTGATAAGCTGGCTATGGCTTGATCCGTTTTATTTATTATTTTGAAGATCCAGCTCTTAGTTCGTTATTCCATTCTACTGTTTGTTGTTTCTGTATTTTTATCTCTGCTCTCATCTTTATTTTTTCCCTTCTTCTGTAGGCTTTAGGCTTTGTTTGCTATTTCTTTTCCAGTTCCTTTAGGTGTAGGGTTAGGTTGTGTATTGGAGACTTCTTGTTTCTTGAGGTAGCCTGTATTGCTATGTACTTCCCTCTTAGGACTGCCTTTGCTACATTCCAGAGTTTTGGAGAAACATATTTTCATTTTCATTTGTTTTAAATTCCTCTTTAATTTCCTGGTTGATCCATTCATTCTCTAGTAGGATGATCATAATCTCCACGTGTTTTTTGTCTGTCCAATTCTTTTTTTCTTACTGTCGACTTCGAGTTTCATAGCATCGAGTTCCAAAAATGTACAGTGTGTGATATCAACCTTCTTGTACCTGTTGTACCTGTTGAGGGCTGATTTGTGGCCCATGATATGATCTGTTCTGGAGAATATCCCATGTGCACTTGAAAGGAATGTGTATTCTGCTTTAGGAAGAAATATTCAGACTATATCTGTTGAGTCCCTGTGGTCCAGTGTGTCAAGGCTATTGTTCCCCTGTTGATTTTCTGCATAGACAATCGGTCCATTGTCATAAGTGGGTGTTAAAATCCCCTGTCATTGTATTATTATCAGTGAGTTCCTGTACGTTTGTTGTTAATTCGTTTCTATATTTAGGTACTCCCATGTTGCAGCATAAATATTTAGTTGTTGGATCTTTTTTTTTAAATAAATTTATTTTGATTGGTGTTGAATTGACCAACATTCCGAATAACACCCAGTGCTCATCCATCAAGTTCCCTCTCAGTGCCCCATCACCCATTCACACACCACTTCTGCCCTCCTCCCCTCCCAGCACCCCTAGTTCATTTCGGCAGAGTTAGGAGTCTTATGTTCTGCTCTCCCTTTCTGATATTTTCCTATACAATTCTTCTCCATTCCCTTATATTCTCTTTCAGTATTATTTATATCCACAAATGAATGAGAACATCACAAGTTTGTCCTTCTCCGTTTGACTACTTCACTCAGCATTAATACCTTCCAGTTCCATTCACGTTGAAGCAAATGGTGGGTATCTGTCATTTTTAATGACTGAGTATTATCCATTGTATATATAAACCACAATCTTCTTGATCCATTCAACTTGATGGACAGGAGGCTCCTTCCACAGTTTGGCTATTGTGGACATTCTAATATAAACCTCAGGGTGAGGGATCCCTGGGTGGCGCAGCGGTTGGCGCCTGCCTTTGGCCAGGGCGCGATCCTGGAGACCCGGGATCGAATCCCACATCAGGCTCCCGGTGCATGGAGCCTGCTTCTCCCTCTGCCTGTGTCTCTGCCTCTCTCTCTCTCTCTGTGACTATCATAAATAATAAAAATTAAAAAAAAATAAATAAACCTCAGGGTGCAGGTGTCCCGGCGTTTCATTGCATCTGAATCTTTGAGGTTAATCTCCCAACAGTGCAATTTCTGGGTCGTTGTACAGGTCTATTTTTATCTCATTGTGGAACCTCCACAGAGTTTTCCAGAGTGGCTGCACCAGTTCACATTCCCACCAACAGTGGTTTCTATATTTAGGTACTCCCCATGTTGGCAGCATAATATTTAGTTGTTTTGATCTTGATAGAGAGTTCTTTTTAATTATGAAATATTGCCCTTCTTCATTTCTTCTTACAGTATTTGTCTTTCTTTTTGAAATTTTAATTACTTATTTATATATTCATGAGAGATACACAGAGAAGCAGAAGAAGGAACATAGCAGAGTGAGAAGGCAGGCTCCCCAAAGGGAGGCTGATGTGGGACTCGATCCTGGGATCGCAGGATCACACCCTGAGCCGAAGGCAGATGCTCAACCACTGAGCCACCATGGTCCCCCAGGGTTTGGTTTTCAAATCTCGTTGTCCTGATATAAGTATGGGTCCTCCCGCTTTCTTTTGATATCCATTAGCGTGATATATGATTTTCCATCCCCTGACTTTCAATCTGTTGGTTGTCTATAGGTCTAAGGTGAGCATCCTTTAGGCAGCGTACAGATGGATGTTGTTTTTAATAATAATATTATTTATGATAGTGAGAGTGAGAGAGAGAGAGAGGAGAGAGAGAGAGGCAGAAAATTAAGCAGAGAGAGAAACAGGCTCCCCACCAGGAGCCCAATATGGGACTCGATCCCAGACTCCAGGATCACACCCTGAGTCAAAGGCAGAGGCTCAACCCTGAGTCACCCAGGCATCCCGGATACTGCTTTTTTAAGCCACTCTGATACCTTATATGTTTTGATGAAGCATTTAGTCTATCAGCATTCAGAGTGATTATTCAAAGATATGAACCTTTGTGCATTTGTGTTACCGGAAGAGTTGGTTTTTCTGGTGACGTTCTCTGGGCCTTTCTAGTCTTTGTTGCTTTTGATCTCTTTTTTTCCCCCACTAGAAGAGTCCCTCTTAAAATTCCTTACTGGACTGGTTAAGTGGTCCTGAACTCCTTTATATGTTGCCTGTCTGGGAAATCTTTATCTCTCTTTCTCTCCTGAATGACACACTTGCTGAAGAAAGAATTCATACAAATTGGACTCCAATAAAAGGAAATTTTAAAAACAAAAAATAAATTCTTGCTAAAATGATTGAGGAAAATGGCATTTAGGAGGAAAACCAGAAGCAGAAAGCTAGGAGGACAGATTTCACTCTCCGTAGCCTTCACAGGGACCTGGTTATTCCTTTCCTAGGAGGGCCCCCCTCCGAAGGATTGCTTCCTGCCCCTCTGCCCTCTTTGTTGGAACACAGCAGGCACATCTCCATGCCTCCAGCACCTCTGCAGTCATGGCTTATAGCGTTTTCCATGTATCCTATTGGGGACCACAGAGTAGTGTATGTAACCCATCTGGCTGCTGTTTGACAACATTGGGGGGGATTCTGACTTTTGTTGTTGGTTTTGAGGTGCGTGTGTGTCTATCACATGCAGCTATCCCGTGCAGCTGTCGGATCCTCTGGCTGGGTCATCCAAAACCCAAATCGTTGGCAGAATATCATTTCTGGTGCTGGCGCTGGGCGGCTAGCTGGGCTCTCCTGGCTACGCCGGGGCTCACTCGTGCAGGACTTTCAGCTGGAGGGTCAGCTGAGCTGGAAGTTCCGGCTTGGCCACATTCCCATATCCAGCAGTGGGTCCGGCCTCCCCTGGAAGGCACGTGGGGACGTCAGCTGTGTTTGCCTGGCGGCGCCCCTGCAGGGCTGGTTGGGGCCTAGGTGGTGCCCGCTCCTCCTGTCTGGGGGTCTCTCCATGCCCCATGCAAAGAGTTCTGGGAGACGCAGAAATGGGCTGGCTGTGCATTTTCGCACACATCACTTTATTGACTTTCTACAGCAATCGGGCCCAGAGCCGTGGGTGCGTGCCTTCCCCTGGGGAAGGAGAACTTCCTGTCCTTTAAGTGGGGCAAGAATCAACGGGGGTGGTGGGCTGGTGCTGGAGTTCCCCACCTGGGAGCATGTGTTGATCCGGGTGGGGGGCGTCGTGTCCTGAGGTTTCAGCCTGAGTGACGATTCTGAGGACAGCAGAGCTGACCTGGACCTGCAGCTCATGGGCTCCTGTGCTGGGGTCCCCGCAGGGGCAGCTGGACCCCGGCCTCAGGGCCCTCTGGAGCCCCAGCACCTGGAGGAGCCTGCCTTATCGTGTGGGTGTGGGTGTGGCCCCACCGGCTTACCCCTCCACTCCCCACACTGGTGTGACCCGGGATCCCCAGGGCTGCCCTAGATAAGCGACCCTGTATCTGTGGGGCATGCCCAGGGCCCAGGAGGCCACATCCAGCTTTGAGAGGGCTCACTCAGCCTGGGGCCAGAATCCAGGGTTGGCCAGGGCTATGGGGGCCTGATTCCATTAGTCTTTGAGCTGGGACTGTTGGGGCCTCAAATCAACCCAGCCCCCACAGAGCATGGGTCCCAAGTCAGCCCAGGTCCCTCTGGGTTAGGGGCTGCTGTCCTGTGCAGGGTGTCCCACCCTCCAGGAGGGACCGTGGATGGAGGCAGGGTACAGTGTGTGCTCTGCACCACTCTCCTGTACACAAACTGTCTGGGGCTCCCTGCCTTCCCTCCTCCCTGCAACCCCTGGGTACTCAATGGGACACCCGGGCTTCTGATGGGAGCAGGGTATCCAGAGAACCCCAGGGAGTTTGAGCATGTCCCACAGGGTGCAGCTGCACTGGGTCCTTGTTAGGGGCCAATGGTGTGGGGGTGGATGGTGTGTGGGCATGGGTATGACGGTGGTGGGGTGTGGGGGATGGTGTAAGGGGGATGGTGTTGGGGTATAGTGTGGGTGGGGATTGTGTGAGGCTGTGTGTGTGTAAGGGAGATGGTGTAGGGGCTATGCCACGGGGGATGATGATGTTAGGGGATGGTGTGGGTCTGGGGGATGGGAGGATGGTTGTGGGGGGCTGGTGAACACAGGGCATCCCCTTTCTCTAAGATGCACACGGAGACATCTACAGATAAAGGCGACCCCAGTCTGGGGTATGCTGTGTCACCTTCCCCTGGGGCCCCGTGTGGTGAGTGCAGGGCCCTGGCTGGACCAGGGGCATTATCTGGGGGTCATCATACTATGTATGTTTATAAATTGCAAATTGTCTCAAATTGAATGCATAGAATTAGAAATATAAAAAGTGCTGATGGTGGATATCACCCTGACCCTTCCGACCCTCATCAGATCGATGTGTGTCCTCCTCCAGTCACGGCCATGCACCCTGCCCCCAGGTCCCCTACTTGCCCCATGGCCTCCACCCCAGCCCCCTGCTTTTCAGGGGCTGTCCCTCACCCCTTTGGGGTTCAGCTCACATGGCAATCCCTGGAGGCCCCGTCCTAGTGGCCTCCTCATCCGTGAGACCCCGAGGGTGGGGGCACGGTGTTCATCCCAAACAACCTACAATGCAGCTGTGTGTTGTTGGCTGCTGTTCTTCCCCCGGGCTCTGAAGCCCGGTGTTCCCTACCCAGAAACCCCCGGTCCTTCTGGGTCCCGATCCCCCTGGCCCCTCAGCCTCACCCTACCCCATAGTAGTCCCAAAACATGACGTGACTGCTGAACATCCTGTTGACATCCAGGTCCCCCAGCGTGATGTCCCTAGAGGAGACCAGGACTTCCTCCTTCATTTCCTGTGGGAAAACCGGGGAGGAGGAGCTGACGTCAGGGACACAGACCCCAACCTGTCTGTCCTGGGCAGGGAGCCCTGGGGTCACCATGGGAGTGTGTACTGCCAAAACCTCCTTCCTTCCTCTGGGAGGGCCAGGGATGGCAGGAGTGCCCACCATGCCCATGGGACCTGTGTGACTGGCCTGTGCCCAGGTGTTGTAGGCAGGGAGGTGAACTGTCACCCTGGGTGGCAGGGGATAGAGGTTCAGCCAAGGTGGGAGGGGGACATGGGGGGTGTTGTGCTCAAGATTGCGAATCTGAGAAACCACTAAGGAGCTGACACCAATGCAAACACACAAGGGTTGATTTCCAAACTTGAGCTTGCGTCCAAGTACACCCAACACAGCGGAAGTAGGGACTTGGACCCCGAGGTGGGTTTTAGCTTAGTTTTAAGGGCTTGTCTCAGGGTCCTCCAGAAGGGGTGGAGCAATTCCTCAAGGTCTGTTTACATTTTGATATGGGGCCTTCAAGGGTATTGAGCTCTGCTCTCATTCTAGTAGGCGCTTCCAGCCGTTGGCATGGGCTCAGTTTCATTCTATTGTGGGGGAATTCTAGGACATTAAGCTGTAAACTTTTGTTTTTTTTTTTCCTGTAACTGAAGTAATGTAAATTTCAGGTCTTCTTCACAGGGGCCTGGGATGGCTGGACGTTGTTCGAACACTGAACTTAAAGTAGAAAGGCCTTCATTTTCTCGGCCTCCTTGCGTCCAGTACCATCCTATCTAGCTCTTTCCCCTTCCCTGGAGCTCCTAAGAGAGCAATTGCAAATGACCTCAGCTTGGCAGCATGTGTTGGGAGAAAGGCCCAGGGATTTGGGATCAGGAAGACCTGGGTTGTGGGCGTCCCAGCTGTGCAGCAGGATTCCATGCTGCAGACTCTTATTCCCTAAGGCTATCTTGACAACTGACTTTGTACATAGAAAAGCTCTCCTTTATCTTTAAAAGATGAGGAGCGAGTCAAAGTTTTTTTTTTCTCTGCCCATCTAATTGCTCAGATTCCAATCTGAGACATATTTCCTGTTAATAAGGATAATTTACTATCCGTAGTACTATGGTTAAAATATTCTGACACAAGTAATTCAGAGGGATGAGGGCTTCTCATCTCTTTCTTCACAGCCTCAGTCACTCATCAGGAAATGCATCTTTATGGATTTGGAAAGAACTGAGAGATATTATTACAATGGTCCTATTATTATGTGAAGGATTCTTCCCTGAGATTCTTCCCCTATTTCAACTGACACTTAAACACTGTGAACTCTTTGGAAGACAAATGTCAAGGAAATAAATGTTATGCATTGCTAATTTTAAATGCACTTGCAATATGGTGTCTATTATAATAGAATTATTTTTATCTGATTTTTGCTATTTATTATCCGTTCCTGCTTTTCAGGTTGAGGAGGCATTATACGTTCATAAGTGTTGTTCTTTCCTTCTGATATAAAATTATTTCTTTGTTCACACCGAAGGAACTCTATAAGAATAAGGGAAAAGTTAATTCAACAATTCTTAAAATGTCTTCAAACTTGGAGCCTGATTCATTTAAGTCAATTTTCAAAATAAATCTTATTTATTAGGAAAAAAACAAAGATTTAGAGGGAAATTGAAAAGATAGTACAGAGCATTCGCATGCACTGGCACTCAATTTCTCCAATTATTGATATCTTATATTAGTACGGTACAAATAGGAGCTAATGAATCAATATTAAAATATTCGCATTAACCAAAGTCCATACTTTATTCAGATTTCCTTAGCTTTTGCTAAGTTACCATCCCTCATATCACATTCCATTTGTGCTCCTGTTTTCTTAGCCTCCTCTGGATTGTAACAGTCTTTCAGCCTTTCCTTGTTGTTGTTGAATGGAACACTTTGAGAAGTAGAGTATTTTGTAAAATTTCCCTCAGTTGGGACATGTCTGTTGTTTATCTCATGATTGAACTGTTTTTGTGGATTATATACAGAGATATACTGCTATTTTTATTATATCATATAAAGGATAGATACTATCAACATAATTTTTCAGTCTTGGTATCGATCTGATCATCTTGCTGAGGTAGTGTTTGTCAGCTTTCTCCGTAGTAAAGTGATTTATTATTATTATTATTATTATTATTATTATTATTATATTATCATTCTTATTTTAGGTTTTTCATAATATATTTTGCACAAGGAAGTTACTATGTGTATTGCACACATAAAAGTGTGAAGATATGCTCATGAACTTGAGTGTGGTATGTCTGCACGAATTGTTTGAAATTCTTCTACATGGGAGATTTCTCTTTCTTGTGGGTTTCTTTGTTTGTTTCTTTTTCAAAGATGTTATTTATTTATATGAGAGAGAGAGAGAGAGGAGAAAAAGCATGAGCGAGAGGGGCAGAGGGAGAGGGAGAAGCAGGTTCCCTGCTAAACAGGGAGTCTGCCTTGGGACCTGGATCATGATCTGAGCCTAAGGCAGAAGCTTAACTGACTGAGCCAACCAGGTGCCAATCTATCTTTTTTTCTTTCTTTCTTTCTTTCTTCTTCTTTCTTTCTTTCTTTCTTTCTTTCTTTCTTTCTTTCTTTCTTTTTCTTTCATTTCTTTCTTTTTTTTTAATGTTTGTTTATTTTTTTAAATTTTATTTATTTATGATAGTCACAGAGAGAGAGAGAGAGGCAGAGACACAGGCAGAGGGAGAAGCAGGCTCCATGCACTGGGAGCCTGACGTGGGATTCTATCCCGGGTCTCCAGGATCGCACCCTGGGCCAAAGGCAGGCGCTAAACCATTGCGCCACCCAGGGATCCCTCTTTCTTTCTTTTATTTTAATAATAATTTTATTTTTTATTGGTGTTCAATTTGCCAGCATACAGAATAACACCCAGTGCTCATCCCGTCAAGTGCCCCCCTCAGTGCCCATCACCCATTCACCCCCACCGCCCGCCCTCCTCCCCATCCATCACCCCTAGTTCATTTCCCTGAGTTAGGAGTCTTTATATTCTGTCTCCCTTTCTGATATTTCCCACATATTTCTTCTCCGTTCCCTTATATTCCCTTTCACTATTATCTATATTCCCCAAATGAATGAGAACATACAATGTTTGTCCTTCTCCGATTGAGTTACTTCACTCAGCATAATACCTTCCAGTTCCATTCACGTTGAAGCAAATGGTGGGTATTTGTCGTTTCTAATGGCTGAGCAAGGCCCACCTGTTCTCTCTCTTCATCTTCTGAGTCTCCTAAAATATGAATGTTATTGTTTTAATAAGTGGCTGACTTCCCTACGTCTGTTTCTGTGGTCCATAACCTTTCTTGTTTTTATGGCTTCTACGTGGGACTGCATCTCAGTTATAGCATTTTTAACGTTGGCCTGACTAGATTTTAGTTCTTTTATTTCTACTGTAAGGGATTCTCTAGTTTTCTTCTGTGCTCTTTTTCCAGCCCAGCTGCTATCTTTATAATAATTGTTTTAAACTGTAGTTAGACATCATATATGTGTATTGATGGACTTCCTGGCTGTGAGTACTACCTCATATTATTTTATAGAGGTGAATTTCTCCATCTCATTACCTTTTCCAGAAAAGAAAGAGGGAAGAAAAAGAAAAACCATGGAAAACAATAACAACTGCCCTCCAAAAAAAAAAAACAAAAACACACCAGATTATTTTGGCCTGCATTTTCAAAGACTCTAAATCCCAAAATATGAAACACAATTAAAGTACCATGAAAATAAAAATAAGAAATATATAAGGTACATACATAAAAATTAAAATAAGGCAATTAATAAAAAAATAAAAAAAATAAATGAAAATAAAGCACAAAGTACAAAGGAAGCTAGATCCTTCTTTCCAGGCAGAGCTGAATCTCTGCATCTTCTGTGGTCCGACAACTTGGTGGCAGTGAGTGGTCTGTGCAGGGTCTGGGGATGGGCTCTGGCGCTGATTATCAGGTGCACATCTGCTTGGTAGATGCAACTGCGGGATCAGAGGCAGGGTGGGCATCAGCACCTCTGGCCTCCAGTGGGCGGTGCAGTGCTGCTCCCTGAGACCCCCCTGGTGGGCAGGATGCGGGTGGGGTCTCTGGTTCCTCTGGATCTGGGACTGAGCATCCTTCCCCCCCAGTCTGCATGGGCTTCCACAGAAGAGCTCCCAAGTCCCCGGGTCTCCGCCGATTCTCTCAGAACCCTGCGTTTACTCTACCTGTGTCCGAGCTTCTTTTGGTTTTGTTTTTTTATCTCAGAGAAGCTGACACTGATGCAAACACAGGAGGGTTTATTTACAAGCTCGAGCTTGTGTCCAAGTATACCCAACAGAGTGAAGCAGGGACTTGGAGATGGGTTTTAGCTTAGTTTTAAGGGCTGGTCTTGGGGACCTCCAGAAGGGCTGGAGCAATTCCTCAAGTTCTGTTTACATTTTGATATGGGACATTCAAGGGCATTGAGCTCTGTTCTCATTCTAATAGAGGCTTCCTGTCCTTGGCCTGGGCTCAGTTTTGATTCTATTGTGGGGCTTTCTAGGTCATTAAGCTGTAAACTTTTGTTTTTTTTTCCTGTAACTGAAGTAATGTAAATTTCAGCTCTTCTTCACAGGGACCTGGGATGGGTGGACTTGTGCTAAAGCTGAATTTAAATTGGAATGGCCTTAATTTTCTTGGCCTCCACGCTTCCCATCCCATCCTATCTAGCTCCTTCCGCCTTCCCCAGAGCTCCTAAGAGAGCAATTGCAAATGACCTCAGCTTGGCAGCCTTTGTTGGGGGACAGGTCCAGGGATTTGGGATCAGGAAGACCTGGGGCGTGGGCTTCCCAGCTGTGCAGCAGGATTCCATGCTGCAGACTCTTATTCCATAAGGCTATCTTGACAACTGACTTTGTACATAGAAAAGCTCTCCTTTATCTTTAAAAGATGAGGAGCGAGTCAAAGCTTTTTTTCTCTGCGCATCTAATTGCTCAGATTCCAATCTGAGACATATTTCCTGTTAATAAGGATAATTTACTATCCGTGGTACTATGGTTAAAATATTCTGACACAAGTAATTCAGAGGGATGAGGGCTTCTCATCTCTTTCTTCACAGCTCAGTCACTCATCAGGAAATGCATCTTTATGGATTTAGAAAGAACTGAGAGACATTATTGGTCCTATTATTTATGTGAAGGATCCTTCCCTGAGATTCTTCCCCTGTTTCAAGTGACACTGAAACACTTTGAACTCTTTGGAAGACAAATGTCAAGGAAATAAATGTTATGCATTGCTAATTTTAAATGCACTTGCAATATCGTGTCTATTATACTAGAATTATTTTTATCTGATTTTTGCTATTTATTATCTGTTCCTGCTTTTCAGGTTGAGGAGGCATTATGCATGTTCATAAGTGTTTTTCTTTCCTTCTGATCTAAAATTCTTACTTTGTTTCCATCAAAGGAACTCTTTAAGAATAAGGCAAAAGTTAATTCAACTATTCTTAAAATGTCTTCACACTTGGAGCCTGATTCACTTAAGTCAATTTTCAAAATAAATCTTATTTATTAGGAAAAAAACAAAGATTTATAGGGAAATTGAGATGAGCATTCGCATGCACTCGCACTCAATTTCTCCAATTATTGATACCTTATATTAGTACGGTACAAATATTAGCTAATGAATCAATATTAAAAACTTTGCATCCAAAAAAGACCAAAAAAAGACCCGGGATCGAATCCCACCTCGGGCTCCCGGTGCATGGAGCCTGCTTCTCCCTCTGCCTGTGTCTCTGCCTCTCTCTCTCTCTGTGACTATCACAAATAAATAAATAAATACCTTAAAAAAAATTTTCAAAAAAGACCAAAAAAAAAAAAAAAAAAGAAAAACAAAGGCCATAGTTTATTCAGATTTCCTTAGTTTTTGCTAAGTTACAATCCCTCATATCACATTCCATTTGTCCTCCTCTTTCCTTAGGCTCATCTGGATTGTGACAGTCTTTCTGCCTTTCCTTGTTGTTGTTGAACTGGAACACTTTGAGAAGTAGAGTATTTTGTAAAATTTCCCTCAGTTGGGACATGTCTGTTGTTTATCTCATGACTGAACTGTTTTTGTGGATTATATACAGAGACATACTGCCATTTTCATTATATCATATAAAGGATAGATACTATCAACATGATTCATCAGTCTTGGTATCGATCTGATCATCTTGCTGAGGTAGTGTTTGTCAGCTTTCTCAGTAGTAAACTCATTCTTTATTATTATTAATTATTATTATTATATTATCAATATTATTTTAAGTTTTTCATATTATATTTTGTAGAGGAAGTTACTATGTGTATTCCACACAGAAGAGTGGGAAGCTATGCTCATGAACTTGAGGGTGGAATGTCTTCACAAATTGTTTGAAATTCTTCTACATGGGCGATTTCTCTTCCTTGTGGGTTTGCTTGTTTGCTTCTTTTCAAAGATGTTTTTTATTATTTGAGAGAGTGAGGAGAGATAAAGCATGAGCGAGAGAGGCAGAGGGAGAGGGAGAAGCAGGTTCCCTGCTGAACAGGGAGCCTGCCTTGGGACCTGGATCATGATCTGAGCCTAAGGTAGAAGCTTAACTGACAGAGCCACACAGGTGCCACTCTTTCTTCTTTCTTTCTTTCTTCTTTTCTTTCTTTCTTTTCTTTTTCTTTCTCTTTCTTCTTTCTTTCTTTTTCTTTACTTTCTTTCTTTCTTTCTTCCTTTCTTTCTTTCTTTCTTTATTCCTTCCTTCTTCCTTCTTCCTTCCCTCCTTCCTTCCTTCTTCCTTTTTCTTTTTCTTTCTTCTTTCTTTCTTCTTTCTTTCTTTCTCTTTCTTTCTTTCTCTTCTTTCTCTTCAAGCCAGCAACTTCTTAGGAATTTCCCTCCCTCAGATGGGAGCTACATACTAACATCCAAACCAGAGTACCTAGCTGAAAGCTCTCTCTCTGGGGAAATTCTCTTTCAGAGATGAGCTGCAACGTGGTCCTGCCATGTTCCACACTGCCTGCAGATACAGTTACGAGCATCCTCAATAGACATGTTTGTCAGAAGCTCATGGGACGCAAGGGGCAAGCTGCAGGCTTCAACATTGTGTCTCCAGGTGTAGTAAAGCGGTATTCATGGAACATCCTGAATTACAATGCTGCCACATTCTCATGGCCATTAGAATGCAGTTAGTAGAAAGCTGGCTTCAGGCATGCCTCCTTTTGAAAGTTGAGCTCAGGGCAGAACCCTCCCGCATCCTGCCTGCCCATAGTCCTAGCTGCTAACATCCTTATGTTAGGTGTTGAGAGAGGTTGGAGAAAAGCAAGTGGAAGTGTCAGGACTGTCCTCACGTGTATCTGAGATCAATACAGCGATTGCCAACGTCCTTATTCAATTAGAGTGTAGCTCCAGTATACCTCGCCTCGCTAAGTGTCTAGCAGACATCGGCCTGCAAAGCATACACACTTCTGAGAGTTCAGCTTATGTCCTCTAACTTCTCCATCCTGACTGGCTGTATGTTCCACTTCCACAGCATTTCATTGTATGCAGGACAGTAGCGGAGTGAAAACCAAGTGTCTGCCTTGTCAATTTCGCGCCTAACGTACAGCTGCCTGCAAGGCATGCACACTCCTTTGGATTGAGCTTATGGCTTATGCCTCCCACATGCTGACCATCCGCACACTTCAGTTCCAAAGGATTTCTTTCAATATGGGACGCAAGTTTTGCGAGAGGCAAATGTGCCTTAGTTCAATCCTGCGACTTCTGAGGAATTCCTCCCTCAGATGGGAGCTACATACTAACTTCCAATCCTGAGTACCTAGCTGAAACCTCTCTCTGGGGAATTTCCTTCTGCGAGATGAGCTGACACGCGGTCCTTCCCAGTTCCACACTGCCTGCAGATGCTGTTACGAACATCCTCACTAGACATGTTTGTCAGAAGCTCTTGGGATGCAAGGGCCAGCTGTAGGCTTCAATGGTTGTGCCTCCAGGTGCAGTAGAGCAGTATTCATGGAAGGTAGTGCTTTACAATTCTGCTACATTCTCACGGCCATCAGAACGAGCTAGTAGAAAGCTGGCTTCTAGGCATGCTTTCTTTTGAGAGCTGAGCTCAGTGCCGGACCCTCCCATATCCTTCCCGCCCGTAGACATAACTGCTAATATCCTTATGTTAGGTGCTGGGTGAGGGCGGCGAAATGCATGTGGAAGTGTCAGGCCTGTACTCACGATTATCTGAGTTGAATACAGCGATTTGAAACGGCCTTCTTCAAAGAGTGTAGCTAGTTTCTAACTCCCATGTATGAGTGGGTAGCAGACATCTGCCTTCCAGGCATACACACTTTTGAGAGTTGAGCTTATGGCCTGTGCTTCCGACATCCTGCCTGCAGGTACATTTTGCAGCTAACAGGCATAGGCTCGATGCGTGACTGAAGTGTTGTGAGGGGTAAGTGGAAAGTCCCGGCACACAAGACTAGTGCCTCCAAGCTCAATCCAGCGATTTCCTAGTAATTCCTGTCTTAGACACATGCTACATACTAAGTTCCATACGTGAGAATCTAGCTGAACCCCGAGTCCAAAAGCATCTCTCTTCTGAGATTTGAGCTCCCACCCAGTCCCTCACAGTTCCACACTGCCCGCAGAATGAGTTTTGAACATCTTCACCAGAGACGTTTTTCAGAATCTTGTGAGATGCAAGTGGAATAATGCAGGCCTGGAAGGTGTCTCCAGGTGCAGTAGAGTGGTATTCTTCAAACCTCCTGAGGTAGAAGACTGCTATGGTCTCACGGCCATTAGAACGCAGCTATTTGAATGCTGGCTTCTAGGCATGCTCTCTTGTGAGAGCTGAGCTCAGGGCAGGACCCTCCCGCATCTTGCCTGCCCATTGTCATAGCTGCTAACATCCTTACGTGAAGTGCTGGAAGAGATTGGAGAAATGCGAGTGGAAGTGTCAGGACTGTACTCACGTGTACCTGAGTTCAATACAGCGATTGCCAACATCCTTAATCAATTAGAGTGTTGCTCGTGTATACCTCACCTCGATGAGTGTCTAGCAGACATCGACCTGCAAATCATACAGACTTCTGAGAGCTGAGCTTATGGCCTGTACCTCCGCATCATGACTGCCTGTACGTTCCTCTTCCACAGCATTTTGATGTATGCGGGAGAGTAGCCGAGTGAAAACCAAGTGTCTGCCTTGTCAATTTCGCACCTAGCAGACAGGTGCCTCCCAGGCATGCACACTCCTTTGGATTGAGCTTATGGCTTGTACCTCCCACATGATTACCGCCTGTATATTTCACTTTCAAAGGATTTCCTTCGATATGGGTCGCAAGTTTTGCGAGAGGCAAGTGTCGCTTAGTTCAATCCAGCGACTTCTGGGGAATTCCTCCCTCAGGTGGGAGCTACATACTAACTTCCAAACCTGAGTTACTAGCTGAAAGCTCTCTCTCTGGGGAACTTCCCTCTCGGAGATGAGCTGAATTGTGGTCCTTCCCAGTTCCACGCTGCCTGCAGGTGCAGTTACGAACATCCTCACTAGACATGTTTGTCAGAAGCTCATAGGACGCAAGGGCCAGCTGCAGGCTTCAATGGTTGTGTCTCCAGGTGCAGTAGAGCGGTATTCATGGAATGTCCCATCTTATAATGCTGTTACGTTCTCACGGCCATCAGAAAGAGCTAGTAGAATACTGG
Source organism: Canis lupus familiaris (assembly GCF_011100685.1). Taxonomy (NCBI): domain Eukaryota; kingdom Metazoa; phylum Chordata; class Mammalia; order Carnivora; family Canidae; genus Canis; species Canis lupus. The sequence goes on along the minus strand of NW_023330856.1, from coordinate 34,233 downwards.
CTTCTAGGCATGCCTCCTTTTGAGAGCTGAGCTCAGGGCAGGACCGTCCCGCATCCTGGCTTCCTGTAGTCGTAGCTACTAACATCCTTATGTTAGGTGTTGGCAGAGGTTGGAGAAATGCAAGTGGAAGTGTCAGGACTCTACTCACGTGTATCTGAGTTCAATACAGGATTGCCAACGTCCTTGTTCAATTAGAGTGTAGCTCGGGTATACCTCTCCTCGATAAGTGTCTAGCAGACATCGGCCTTCAAAGCATACACACTTTTGAGAGTTGAGCTTCTGGTCTGTACCTCCCCCCTCCTGACTGCCTGTACGTTCCACTTCCACAGCATTTCATTGTATGCGGGATAGTAGCAGAGTGAAAACCATATCTGCCTTGTCAATTTCGTGCCTAGTGGACAGCTGCCTGCAAGGCATGCACACTCCTTTGGCTTGAGCTTATGGCTTGTACCTCCCATATGCTGACCGCCTGTACGCTTCACTTCCAAAGGATTTCGTTCGATATGGGATGCAAGTTTTGCGAGAGGCAAGTGTCTCTTAGTTCAATCCAGTGACTTCTGAGGAATTCCTCCCTCAGATGGGAGCTACATACTTACTTCCAAACCTGAGTGCCTAGCTGAAAGCTCTCTCTCTGGGGAATTTCCTTCTGCGAGATGAGCTGACACGCAGTTCTTTCCTGTTCCACAGTGCATGCAGATGCAGTTACGAACATCCTCACTAGACATGTTTGTCAGAAGCTTATGGGGTGCAAGGGCCAGCTGCAGGCTTCAATGGTTGTGTCTCCAGGTGCAGTAGAGTGGTATTCATTGTATTCGTACCGCCTACAATTCTGCTACATTCTCACGGCCATCAGAACGAGCTAGTATAAAGCTGGCTTCTAGGCATGCTCTGTTGTGAGAGCTGAGCTCAGGGCAGGACCCTCCCACATCTTGCCTGCCCATAGTCATAGCTGCTAACATCTTTACGTGGAGTGCTAGGAGATGTTAGAGAAATGCGACTGGAAGTGTCAGGACTATACTCACGTGTATCTGAGTTCGATACATCGATTGCCAACATCCTTGTTCAATTAGAGTGTAGCTCGGGTATGCCTCACCTCGATAAGTGTCTAGCAGACATCGGCTTGCAAAGCATACACACTTCGGAGATTTGAGCTTATAGCCTGTACCTCCCCCATCCTGACTGCCTGTACGTTCTGCTTCCACAGTATTTCGTTGTATGCGTGAGAGTAGCGGAGTGAGAACCAAGTGTCTGTCTTGTCAATTTCGCGCCTAGCGGACAGCTGCCTCCAAGGCATGCACACTCCTTTGGATTGATCTTAGGACTTGAACCTCCCACATGCTGACCGCCTGTACGCTTCGCTTCCAAATGATTTCATTTGATACGGGACACAAGTTTTGAGAAATAAATGTTTCTTAGTTCAATCCAGCAACTTCTGAGGAATTCCTCCCTTAGATGGGAGCTACATACTAACTTCCAAACCTGAGTTACTAGCTGAAAGCTCTCTCTCTCTGGGGAACTTCCCTCTCGGAGATGAGTTGAAACGTGGTCCTTCCCAGTTCCACACTGCCTGCAGATACAGTTACAAAAATACTCATTAGACATGTTTGTCAGAAGCTCATGGGATGCAAAGGGCAAGCTGCAGACTTCAAGGTTGTGTCTCCAGGTGCAGTAAAGCGGTATTCATGGAACATCCTGAATATCAATGCTGCCACGTTCTCATGGCCAACAGAACGCAGTTAGTAGAAAGCTGGCTTCGAGGCATGCCTCCTTTTGAAAGCTGAGCTCAGGGCAGGACCCTCCGCATCCTGACCTCCCATAGTCATAGCTGCTAACATCCTTATTTTAGGTGTTGGGAGAGGTTGGAGAAATGCAAGTGGAAGTGTCAGGACTGTACTCACGTGTATCTCAGTTCAGTACAGTGATTACCAGCATCCTTGTTTAATTAGAGTGTAGCTTGGGTATACCTTGCCTCGATAAGTGTCTAGCAGACATCGGCCTGCAAAGCATACACACTTCTGAGAGTTGAATTTATGCCTTGTACCTCGCACATGCTGACTGCAGGTACACTTCACTCCTATAAGGCCTAGGCTCGATGCGTGACAGAAGTTTTGTCAGAGGTTAGTGGAAGGTGCTGGCCCACACAATTAGTCTCCAAGCCCAATCCAGAGATATGTGAGGAACTGCTCTCTAGGATTGGTGCTACACACTAAGTTCCATACATGAGAATCTAGTTGAACACAGTGTCCAAAGGGTACTTGCTTCTGAGACTTGAGCTCACCTCCAGTCCCTCACAGTTCCACACGGCCTTCAGATGAAATTTTGAACATCCTCACTAGACGTGTTGGTCAGAAGCTCATAGGACAAAAGGAGCTAGCTGCAGGCTTCAATGCTTGTGTCTCTAGGTGCAATAGAGCGGTATACATGGAAACTCCTGACTTACAAATTAGCTACATTCTCATGGCCATAAGAACGCAGCTAGTGGAAAGGTGCATTCGAGGCATGCTGCTGAGGATCAGAGTCACCAGTTCCAGGTGAGGGACAGGTGGGGCCAGAGTCACTGGTACAGAAGAGGCCAAAGTGAGGACCAGAGTTACCAGGTCCAGGTGAGTCCCGGTGTGGAATAGAGGAACCATGTCCCGATGATGCCCAGGTAGGGACCAGAGTCACCAGGTCCAGATGAGGCCCAGGTGGGGAGCATATTCACTAGGTTCAGGTGAGGCCCAGTTGAGGACCACAGTCACCAGGTCTCGTTGAGGCCTAGAGGGGTACCAGAATCACCTGGTCCAGGTGACATCCAGATGGGGACCAGAGTCACCAGGTCAGGGTGAGGCCCAGAGGGGTTCAAGAGTCATCATGTCAAGGCGAGGCTCAGGTGTGGAACAGAGTAACCAGGTCCCAATGATGCCAAGGTGAGGACCAGAGTCACCAGATCTGGGTGACGCCTAGATAGGATCAGAGTCACCAGTTCCAGGTGAGGTCAAGAAGGAGTCCACAGCAATCAGGTCCAGGTGGGGAACAAGGTCACCAGGAGTGGGTGAGGCCCAGATGGGGACTAGATTCACCAGGTCCAGGTGAGGCCCAGGTGGTGACCAGAGTCACCGGGTCCGGGTGAGGACCAGGTAAGGACCAGATTCACCAGGTCCAAGAGGCCCACGTGGGGACCTGAATCACCAGGTATGGGTGAGGCCCAGGTGGCAACCCCACTCACCAGGTCCAGGTGAAGCCAACCTGCAGGCCATAGTCACCAGATCCAGGTGAGGCCCTGGTGGGGACCAGAGTCCCCAGCTAAATGTGAGGCTAGAAGGACACCACAGTCACCAGGTCCAGGTGTGGTTCATGTGGGAACGAGAGTCACCAGGTCCAGGTGAGACCCAGGTGGGGACCACACTCACCAGGTCCAGATTGAGGCCTAGGTGGGGGGCCCAGAGTCATCAGGGCCAGGTGAGGCCAAAGTGTGGAGCAAAGTTATCAGGTCCAGGTGAGTCCCAGGTGGGAACCAGTCACCTCGTCCAGGTGAGGCCCACAAGTGTAGTGCCTCCAAGCTCAATCCCTCGATTTCCCAGTAGTTCCTGTCTTAGACTGGTACTACATACTAAGTTCCATACTAGCTAATAGAACCCTGCATCCAACGGCAACTTACATTCGAGAGTTGGGCTCACACGCAGTCCTTCACAGTTCCACACTGCCTGCAGAATGTCTTTCCAACGTCTTCACCGGAGGTGCTTGTCAAAAGCTTGTGAGACGCAAGTGGAATAATGCAGGCCTGGAAGGTGTCTCCAGGTGGAGTAGAGTGGTATTCTTGGAACCTCCTGAGTTAGAATACTGCTGCGTTCTCAGGGCCAGAAGAATGCAGCTAGTTGAAAGCTGGCTTCTAGACATGTTTCCTTGTGAGAGTTGAGGTGAGGGCAGGACCCTCCCGCAACCTAACTGCCTGTAGACATAGGTCCTAACATCCTTATGTTAGGTGCTGGAAGAGGTTGTGAAAAGCATGTAGACGTTTCAGGCTTGTAGTCACGTGTAACTGAGTTCAATACAGCGATTTCCAACAGCCTTGTTCAATTAAAGTGTAGCTAGGTTCTAACTCCCATAAAAGAGTGGCTAGCAGACATCTGCCTGCAAAGCATACACGCTTCTGAGAGTTGAGCTTATGGGCTGTACCTCCCACAATCTGACGGCCTGTACGGATCGCTTCCACAGCATTCCCTTCTATGCGGGACAGTAGCGGAGTGAGAACCAAGTGTCTGCATTGTCAATTTCGCGACTACCGGACACCTGCCTCCAAGTGATGCACACTCCTTTGAATGAGCTTATGGCTTGTTCCTCCCACGTGCTGACCGCCTGTACCTTTCACTTCGAAAGGATGTCGTTCGATACGGGACACAAGTTTTGTGAGAGGCAAGTGTCTCCCAGCCCAATCCAACGACTTCTGAGTAATTCCTCCCTCAGAAGGTAGCTACATACTAACTTCCAAACCTGAGTACCTAGTTGAAAGCTGTCTCTCTGGGGAACTTCCTTCTGCAAGATGAGCTGACACGCGGTCCTTCCCAGTTCCACACTGCCTACAGATGGAGCTACGAACATCCTCACTAGACATGTTTGTCAGAAGCTCATGGGACGCTAGGGGCAAGCTGCAGGCTTCAACGGTTGTGTCTCCAGGTGCAGTAGAGTTTTATTCATGGAACGACCTGACTTCCAATGCTGTAAAGTGTGGGTTAGGTTACGGGTTAGGGTTAGGGTTAGGGTCCTGTTTAAGCTTAGGGTTAGGGTTAGGGTTCAGGTTAGGTTAGGGGTAGGTTCAGGGTTAGGGGTAGGCTACGGGTTAGGGTTAGAGTTAGGTTATGGGTTAGGTTATGGGTTAGGGTACGGGTTAGGTTATGGATTAGGGTATGGGTTAGTGTTAGGGTTAGGGTTAGGGTACGGGTTAGGGTTAGGTTTAGGGTACGGCTTAGGGTTCGGTTTAGGTTTATGGTTAGGGTTAGGGTACGGGTTAGGGTTAAAGTTAGGGTACTGTTTAGGGTTAGGGTTAGGTTACGGGTTAGGGTTAGGGATAGGGTAAGGGTTAAGGTTAGGATTAGGGATTGGGTTTCATTAGGTTTAGGGTTGGGGTAAGGTTAGGGTTAGGGTACGGGTTAGAGTTTGGGTTAGGGTACGGGTGAGGGTTAGGGTAAGCGTTAGGGTAAGCGTTAGGGCACGGGTTAGGATTAGGGTACGGTTTAAGGTTAGGTTTAGGGTTAGGTTTAGGGTTAGGGTATGGGATAGGGTTAGGTTTAGGTTACTGTTTAGTGTTAGGGTTAGGGTTAGGGTTAGGTTACAGGTTAGGGTTAGAGTACGGGTTAGGGTTAGAGTTAGAGTTCGGGTTATATTTAGGGTTAGGTTTAGGCTACGTGTTAGGGTTAGTGTTAGGTTTATGATTAGGGTTCGGTTTAGGCTTAGGTTTAGGGTGCAGATTAGGGTTAGAGTACGGGTTAGGGTTAGGGTTTGAGTACGGTTTAGAGATATGGTATAGATTATGGTATGGGTTAAGGTATGGGTTAGGGTACTGGTAACAGTTAGGGTTTGGGTTAGGTTTAGGGTACGGGTTAGGGTACAGGATAGAGTTAGGTTTAGGGTTAGTGTTAGGGTTTGGGTTAGGGTACGGGTTAGGGTTAGGTTTAGGGTACTGTTTAGGGTTAGGGTTAGGGTTAGGTTATGGTTTAGGGTTAGTGTAGGTTACGGGTTAGGGTTAGTGTTAGGGTTAGGTTTCGGTTAGGGGTAGGGTTAGGGTTTAGGGTTAGGGTTAGGGTACTGTTTAGGGTTAGGTATAGTGTTAGGTTTAGTTTATGGGTTAGGGTTAGGGTTAGGGTTAGGTTATGGGTTAGGGTTCGGGTTAGGATATGGGATACGTTTAGGGGTAGGGTTAGGGAATGGGTTAGGGTTAGGGTTGGGGTTAGGCTTAGGTTATGGGTTCAGGTTAGGGTTAGGGGTGGGGTATGGGTTTGTTTATGGGTTAGGGTACGGGTACGGTTATGGGTTAGTGTACAGGTTAGTGTTAGGGTTTGGGTTAGGGAACAGGATAGGTTTAGGGTTTGGGTATGGGTTAGGGTACAGGTTAGGTTACGGTTTAGGGTTAGGGTACGGGTTAGAGTTAGGGTTCAGGTTAGGGTTGGGGTTAGGGTTAGGTTTAGGGTAGGGTTAGGTTTAGGGTTACGGTACGGGTTAGCGTACGCATTAGGGTTAGGGTTAGGGTACGGGTTAGGATTAGGGTACGGGAGAGTTAGTGTTAGAGTTAGGGTACGGGTTTGGGTTAGAGTTAGGGTTAGGGTACGGCTTAGGGTTAGGTTTAGTGTTAGGGTTAGGTTAAGGTACACGTTAGGGTTAGGGTACTGTTTAGGGTTAGGTTTAGTTTACGGGTTAGGGTTAGGGTTAAGGTTAGTTTACGTGTTAGGGATAGGGTTTGGGTGAGGTTTAGGGTTAGGTTAGGGTTAGGGTTAGGTTTAGAGATAGGGTTAGGGTTATGATTAGTGCTAGGGTTAGGTTAGGGGTAGTTTTAGTGTGAGGGTACGGGTTATGGTTAGGGTTAGGGTAGGGTACGGTTTAGGGTTAGGGTACGGGTTAGGGTTAGTGTACGGGTTAGGGTTAGTGTTAGGGTTAGGGGTTAGGGTTAGGGTTATAGTTATGGTTAAGGATTAGGGTTTAGGATTAGGGTTAGGGGTTAGGGGTTCGGGTTCGGGTTAGGGTTAAGGGTTAGGGGTTAGGGTTAGGGGTTAGGGTTATGGTTAGGGTTAGGAGTTAGGGTTAGGTTTTGGGTTAGGGTTAGGGTTATGGTTAGGGTACGGCTTAGGGTTAGGTTTAGGGTTAGTGTTAGGGTTAAGGTACACGTTTGGGTTAGGGTTAGGGTACTTTTTAGGGTTAGGGTTAGGTTTAGTTTATGGGTTAGTGTTAGGATCAGGGTTAGGTTTAGTTTACGTGTCAGGGATACGGTTAGGGTGAGGGTTAGGTTTAGGTTAGGGTTAGGGTTAGGGTTTGGTTTAGAGATAGGGTTAGGGTTATGATTAGAGTTAGGGTTAGGTTTAGGGGTAGTTTTAGTGTTAGGGTACGGGTTATGGTTAGGGTTAGGGTAGGGTACGGTATAGGGTTAGGGTACGGGTTAGGGTTAGTTTTAGGGTTATTATTAGGGTACGGGTTAGAGTTAGTGTTAGGGTACCATTTAGGGTTAGTGTACGGGTTAGCGTTAGGGTTGGGGTTAGCGTAAGGGTTAGGGCACGGGTTAGGATTAGGGTTAGGGTATTGTTTGGGTTAGGGTCAGGGTTAGATTTAGGTTATGTGTTAGGGTACGGGTTAGGGTTAGGATACGGGTTAGGGTTAATGTACAGGTTAGGGTTGGGGTTAAGGTATGGTTTAGGGTTAGGGTATGGGTTAGGGTTAGAGTACGGGTTACGGTTAGGGTTAGGTTACGGGTTAGGGTAAGGGTTAGGGTTAGGTTTAGGGTTAAGTGTTGAGGTTAAGGGTTACGGATAGCGTTAGGGGTCATGGTTAGGGGTTAGGGTTAAGGTACTGGTTAGGGTATGGGTTAGGGTTAGGGTTAGGTTACGGGTTAGTGTATGGGTTAGGTTTCAGGTTAGGTTTAGGGTTAAGGTTAGGGTTAGTGTTAGGGTTAGGTTTAGGGTTAAGGTTAGGGTGAGGGGTTAGGGTTAGTGTTAGGGTACGGGTTACGGTTAGAGTACGGGTTACGGTTAGGGTTAGGGTACGGGTTAGGGTTAGGGTATGGTTTAGGATTAGGGTACAGTTTAGGGTACGGGTTAGGGTTAGGGTACAGGTTATGGTAGTGTAAGGGTTAGGGGTAGGATTACTGTACGGGATAGGGTTAGGGTACGGGTTAGGGTTAGGTTTAGGGTACGGGTTAGAGTTAGGGTATAGGTTAGGGTTAGGTTTAGGTTACGGGTGAGTGTTAGGGTTATGGTACGGGTTAGTGTATGGGTTAGGTTTCAGGTTAGGTTTAGGGTTAGTTTTAGAGTTAGGGGTTAGGGTTAGTGTTAGGTTTAGGGTTAGGGTTAGGGTTAAGTGTTAGGTTTAAGGGTTAGGGATAGTGTTAGGGTTAGGGTTAGGGGTTACGGGTAGGGTTAGGGTTAAGGGTTAGTGTTAAGGGTTAGGGTTAGGGGTTAGGGTTAGTGTTAGTGTTAGGGTTAAGGTTAGGGCTTAATGTTAGGGTTAAGGTTAGGGTTTGGGTTAGTGTTAGGATTAGGGTTAGAGTTAGGGTTTAGGGTTAGGGTTAAGGCTTAGGGTTAGGTTTAGGGTTAGTGGTTAGGGGTTCAGTTTAGGGGTAGGGGTAGGGGTTAAGGTTTGGGTTAGGGGTTAGTGTTAGGTTTTGGTTTGGGGTTAGGGTTAGGTTTTGTTTTAGGGTTAGGTTTATGGGTTAGGGTTTAGGGTTAGGGTTAGGTGTTAGGGTTAGGGTTAGAGGTTAGAGGTTAGGGTTATGGTTATGGTTAGGTATGTGTTAGGGTTAGGGTTAGGATATGGCTTAGGGTACAGGTTAGGGTATGGGTTAGTGTTAGAGTACTGGTTAGGGTTAGGGTTAGGGGACAGGTTAGTGTACGGGTTAGGGTAAGTGTTAGGGTACGGGTTAGGGTTGGGGTACAGTTTAGTGTTAGGGCACCTGTTAGGGTTAGGGTACTGATTAGGGTTACGGTACAGCTTAAGTTAGGGTTAGTGTTCGGGTTAGGGTTAGGGTTTAGGGTTTAGGGTTAGGGTTAGTATTACGATTAGGGTTAAGGGTTAGGGTTAAGGGTTAGGGTTAGGATAGGTTTAGTGTTAGGGGTTAGGGGTTAGGGTTAGGGATTTGATTCGAATCAATTCTTTTTTTTTATTAAAGATTTTTTTATTTATTTATGATAGACATAGAGAGAGGCAGAGACACAGGAGGAAGGAGAAGCAGGCTCCATGCAGAAGCCCGATGTGGGACTCGATCCCAGGTCTCCAGGATCATGCCCCGGGCTGCAGGCAGCGCTAAACCACTGCGCCACCGGGGCTGCCCTCGATTGTTTTTGATTCGATTCGATTGGATTCATTTCTTTTCAATTCGATTCTTTTCGATTCGATTATTTTAGATTCGATTCGATTATTTTCGATTAAATTCGATTATATTCGATTCAAATCGATTAGATTATTTTCGATTCGATTGGATTATTTTAGATTTGATTAGATTATTTTTGATTCAATTCGATTGGATTATTTTTTATTCGATTTGATGCAAATCGATTCTTTTCGATTTAATTCGATTTGATGCAATTAATTTGGATTCGATTTGATTATTTTCGATTCGATTCGATTTGATTCGATTCAAATAATGTTTATTAATTTTTATTTATTATTTATGATAGTCACAGAGAGAGAGAGAGAGGCGCAGAGACACAGGCAGAGGGAGAGGCAGGCTCCATGCACCGGGAGCCCGATGTGGGATTTGATCCCGGGTCTCCAGGATTGCGCCCTGGGCCAAAGGCAGGCGCCAAACTGCTGTGCCACCCAGGGATCCCCGATTCGAATAATTTCAATTCGATTCAATAATTTTTGATTCATTTCAATTCAATTTGATTATTTTCGATTCAATTTGATTGGATTCGTTTTGATTATTTTCGATTCGATCCAATTATTTTTGATTCGATCGATTCTTTTCGATTCGATTCGATTATTTTCGATTCAATTCGATCGATTCGGTTTGATTATTTTCAACTCAATTCAATCAATTCGGCTCAATTATTTTCGATTTGATTCGATTATTTTCGATTCGATAAGATTACTTTTGATTCGATTATTTTCGATTCGATTTCATTATTTTCAATTCAATTCAATTAGATTATTTTCGATTCGATTCAATGCGAATCGATTATTTTCGATTAGATTCGATTCAATTATTTTCGATTTGATTTGATTCGATTATTTTCAATTCGATTCAATTTGATTATTTTCATTTTGATTCGGTTCAATTCAATTCTATTATTTTCGATTCGATTCGTTTCGTATTGATTCGAATCGTTTTGATTCAATTTGATTATTTTCGATTTGAATCGATTCTTTTCGATGCGATTCTTTTCGATTCGGTTTGATATTTTCGATTCGAATCAACTCGATTCTTTTTGATTCGAGTACGTAAGATTCGATTCGATTCTTTTCGATTCGATTCGATTCGATATGATTCTTTTCGGTTCTATTCGATTCGATTCTGTTCGATTCAATTCGATATGATTCGATTCTTTTCGATTCCATTCGATACGATTCGATTTTATTCTTTTCATTTTGATTCAATTCATTTCGATGCTATTCAATTCGATTCGTTTCGAATCGATTCGATTCTTTTCGATTCAATTCGATACTTTTCGATTCGATTTGATTCGTTTTGATTCGATTCGATTCTTTTCGATTCAATTCGATTAGATTTTTTTCGATTCGATTTGATTCGTTTTGATTCGATATGATTTGATTTGATTCTTTTCGATTTGATTCGATTCAATTCGATTCTTTTCAATTCGATACGATTCTTTTCGTTTCGATTCGATTCTTTTCGATTTGATTAGATTCTTTTCAATTTGATTCAATTTGATTCTTTTCGATTTGATTCTTTTCGCTTCGATTTGATTCTACTCGATTCATTTCGAATCGATTCGATTCTTTTTGATTCGATCTATTTGATTCTTTTCGATTCAGTTCGATTCGATTCGATTCTTTTCGATTTGATTCTTTTCCACTCTGATTCGATTCGTTTTGATTTTTTTCAATTCGTTTCAATTCGAATCTATTCGATTCTTTTCGATTCAATTCGATTCAATTCGATTCTTTTAGATTCAATTCGATTCGATTCAATTCCATTCAATTCAATTCTTTTCGATGCGAATCAATTCGATTCGATTCTATTTGATTCGATCTATTCGATTATTTTCGATTCGGTTAGATTCGATTCAATTCTTTTCGATTCGATTCGATTCTTTTCCATTCGATCTGATTAGATTCGTTTTGAATTTTTTCGATTCGATTTGATTCGAATCTATTCGATTCTTTTCGATTCAATTCAATTTGATTCAATTGCATTCGATTCGATTCTTTTTGGTTCGATTCGATTCTTTTCAATTCAATTCTTTTCGATTCGATTCTTTTCGATGCTATTCGATTCTATTCTTTTCGATACGATTCGATTCTTTTCGATTCGATTCGATTCGATTTGATTTGATTCTTTTCAATTCAATTAGATATGATTTGATTCTTTTCAATTCAATTCAATACCATTCGATTCTTTTCGATTCAATTCAATTTGATTCTTTTCTATTTGATTCGATTTGATTGTTTACGATTTGATTCGATACAATTGGATTCTTTTCGTTTCGATTTGATTCTTTTCGATTCGATTCTTTTCGATTTGATTCGATTCTTTGGATTCGATTCGATACTGTTCGATTCGATTCAATTCTTTTGGATTCTATTTGATTCATTTCGATTCTTGATGCGATTCGAATCTTTTCACTTTGCTTCAATTCGATTCTACTCTATTCATTTCAAATCGATTCGATTCTTTTTGATTTGATCTATTCAATTATTTTCTATTCGGTTCGATTCGATTCAATTCTTTTCGATTTGATTCGATTCTTTTCCATTCGATCTTATTAGATTCGTTTCGAAATTTTTCAATTCAATTCAATTCGAATCTATTTGATTCTTTTCGATTCAATTCGATTCAAATTCCTTTCTTTTCAAATTGATTTGATTCGATTCGATTCTTTTTGATTCCATTCGAATCGATTTTTTCGATTCAATTCTTTTAGATTCGACTCTTTTCGATTCAATTCATTTGGATTCGATTCTTTTCGATTCAATTAGATTCTTTTCGATTCGATTCAGTTCTTTTCGATTCAATTTGATTCGATTCGATTCTTTTCGATTCAATTTGAGTCGATTCTTTTCGATTCGAATCGATACTTTTCTACTCTTTTCGATTTGATACGATTCGATTATTTTCGATTCGATACCATTTGATTCGTTCTTTTTTTGAATCAATTCGATTCTTTTCGATTCGACTCTTTTCGATTCGATTCATTTGGATTCGATTCTTTTCGATTCGATTCAATTAGATTCTTTTCGATTCGATTCTTCTTGATTCGATTCATTTGGATTCGATTCTTTTCGATTCGATTCAATTAGATTCTTTTCGATTCGATTCTTCTTGATTCGATTCGATTAGATTTTTTTCGTTTCGATTCGATAGTTTTCTATTCCTTTCTTTTCTATTCGATTCGATTAGATTCTTATCGATTTGATTCAATTCAATTCGAATCTTTCTATTCGAGTCTTTTTGATTTGAATTCCTTTCTTTTCGAATCGATTCAATTCGATTCTTTTCGATTCGATTCAATTCTTTTTGATTTGATTCGATTTGATTCGATTATTTTCACTTCGATTCGATTCTTTTGATTCGGTGCGATTCAATTCGATTTTTTTCGATTCAATTCGATTAGATTCTTTTCGATTTGAGTCTTTTCGATTCGAATTTCTTTCTTTTCAAATCGATTTAATTCGATTCTTTTTGATTCGATTCGATTCTTTTTGATTCGATTCGATTCTTTTTGATTTGATTCTTTTCAGGTCGATTCGATTCGGTTTTTTTAAATCAATTCAATTCTTTTCGATTCTACTCTTCGATTCAATTCTTTTGGATTCATACTTTTGGATTCGATTCGATTCTTTTCGATTCGATTCTTTCCGATTAGATTTGATTCTTTTCGATTCAATTCGATTCGATTCTTTACAATTCGATTCGATTCTTTTCAATTCGATTCGATTCGATTATTTTCAATTCGATTCGATTCAATTCGATTCGTTTTTTTCTAAACGATTCGATTCTTTTTGATTCCATTCCTTTCAACTCGATTCATTTGGATTCGATTCTTTTCGATTCAATTCGATTCGATTCTTTTTGATTCGATTCGATTCGATTCTTTTTGATTCGTCTCTTTTCGATTCTATTCGAATCTTTTCGATTCGATTAGATTCTTTTCGATTCAATTTGATTCGATCCGAAACTCTTCAATTCTTTTCAATTCAATTCGATTGTTTTTGATTCGAATTGATTCAATTCTTTTCGATTCGATTCGATTGTTTTCGATTCGATTCGATTTTTTTCTATTCGATTCTTTTTCATTTGATTTGTTTCGATTATTTTCGATTCGATTTGATTCTTTTTGATTCGTTTTGGATCGATTCGATCCTTTTTGATTCGATTCGATTCGATACGATTCTTTTCGTTTTGATATGATAGTTTTCGATTCGTTTCTTTTTGATTCTATTCGATTCGATTCTTTTTGTTTTGATTCGATTTGATTCGAATCTTTTGATTCGAGTCTTTTCGATTCGAATTCCTTTCTTTTAGAATCGATTCGATTCAATTCTTTTCGATTCGATTGAATTCGATTCGATTCTTTTCACTTCCTTTCGATTTGATTCTTTTGATTCGGTGCGATTCGAGTCGATTCTTTTTGATTCGATTTGATTCGATTCTTTTTTATTCGATTCGATTCCTTTCAATTTGATTCGATTCTTTTTATTCTTTTCAATACAATTTGATTCGTTTTTTTCAAATTGATTGTTTTTGATCGACTCTTTTCGATTCGATTCATTTGGATTCGATTTGTTTCGTTTGGATTCGATTCGATTCCTTTCGATTCGATTCTTTTCGATTTGATTCGATTCTTTTAAAATCGATTCAATTCAATTCGATTCTTTTCGATTCGATTTTTTTCGATTCGTCGATTCGATCCTTTTCGATTCGATTCTTTTCGATCCGATTCCATTCTTTTCGATTCAATTCGATTCTTTTCGATTTGATTCTTTTCGACTCAATTCGATTATTTTCTTTCGATTCGATTCAATTCGAATCTATTCGATTCAATTCTTTTCGATTCGATTATTTTCGATTCGATTCGATTATTTTTTTATTCATTTTGAATTGATTCGATCCTTTTTGTTTCGATTCGATTTGATTTTTTTCATTCGATACGATTTTTTTCGTTTCGATATGATAGTTTTCAATTCGTTTCTTTTCGATTCTATTCGATTCGATTCTTTTTGTTTCGATTCAATTTGATTCGAATCTTTCGATTCGAGCCTTTTCGATTCAAATTCCTTTCTTTTAGAATCGATTCGATTCAATTCTTTTCAGTTCCATTCCATTCAATTCTTTTTTTTGAAACAATTTGATTATTTTTGATGCCACTCTTTTCGATTAGATTCATTTGGATTCGATTCTTTTCGATTCGATTAGATTTGATTCTTTTCGATTCAAGTCTAGTCTTTTTGATTCCATTCGAATCTTTTCGGTTCGATTAGATTCTTTTTGATTTAATTTGATTCGATTCGAAACTCTTCGATTGAATTCTTCTCGATTCGATTCTTTTTGATTCGATTCTTTTCGATTCGATTCATTTCTTTTCAATTTCATTTTTTTCTATTCGATTCTTTTTTATTTGATTTAATTATTTTCGATTCGATTCGATTTTTTTGGTTTCAAAACGATAGTTTTCGAATCGTTCTTTTCGATTCTATTCAATGCGATTCTTTTTGTTTCGATTCGATTTGATTCAAATCTTTCAATTCGAGTCTTTTCGATTCAATTTCCTTTCTTTTAGTATCGATTCGATTCGATTCGATTCTTTTCGATTCAATTCGATTTGGTTCGATTCGATTCTTTTCACTTCCATTCAATTCGATTCTTTGGATTCGGTGTGATTCGATTCGATTTTTTTGGATCTGATTCGATTCGATTCGATTCAATTCGATTCTTTTCGATTCGATTCAATTCAGTTCGATTCTTTTCGATTCGATTTGATTCTTTTCGATTCAATTCAATTCGTTTCTTTAGATTTGATTTGATTTGATTTTTTTCGATTCGATTCAATTCTTTTCGATTCTATTCTATTCTTTCGATTTGATTCTTTTCGATTCGAATAGATTCTTTTCAATTCGATTTGATTCGATTCGATTCAATTCTTTTTGATTCGATTCAGTTTGATTTGAATCTATTCTATTCGATTATTTTCAATTCGATTCTTTTCGATTTGGTTCGATTCAGTTCTTTTCGATTCATTTTGATTTGATTATTTTGATTCGATTCTTTTCGATTCGATTTGAATCTATTCTATTCGATTCTTTTCAATTCGATTCTTTTCGATTTGATTCGATTCAGTTCTCTTCGATTTGATTCGATTTGACTCTTTTCGATTCGATTCGATTCTCTCTGATTCAATTCGATTCTTTTTGATTCAATTCGATTTGATTCTTTTCGATTCAATTCAAATCGATTCGATTCATTTGGATTCAATTATTTTCGATTCGATTTGATTTCTTTTCGATTCAATTCGATTCGATTCTTTTCGATTCGATTCATTTCTATTCAATTTGATTCGATTCGATCCTTTTCGATTCGATTCAATTCTTTTCGATTCGATTCTTTTCCATTCAATTCTTTCCGATTCGATTCTTTTCCATTCGATTCGATATTTTCGATTCGATTCATTTCTTTTTTATTAGATTTTTTACGATTCTTTTTGATTCGATTCAATTCTTTTCGATTTGATTTGATTCTTTCCATTCGATATGATTCGATTCGATCCTTTTCGATTTGATTCGATTCTTTTCGATTCAATTCGATTTGATCTTTTCCGATTCGATTCGATTCTCTTCGATTTGATTCGATTCGATTCAATTATTTTCGATTCAATTCAATTCCATTATTTTCGATTGTAGTCTATTCGAATCGATTATTTTCAATTAGATTAGATTATTTTCTATTCGATTCGTTTCGATTCGAATATTTTTGATTCGATTCGTTTCGATTCGATTCGATTCGATTATATTCGAGTTGATTCGATTCGATTATTTTTGGTTCTATTCGTTTCGATTCGAATCGTTTCAATTCGATTCGACTCGATTATTTTTTATTCGATTCGAGTCTATTATTTTCGATTCGACTCGTTTCGATTCGTTTATTTTCGATTTGATTCGTATCGATTCGATTCGATTCGAGTATTTTCGATTAAATTCGTTTCGATTTGAATCGATTCAATTATTTTTGATTCGATTCATTTCGATTCGTTTTGATTCGATTATTTTCGATTCGATTCGTTTCAATTCGATTCGATTCGATTATTTTCAATTCGAATCGATTATTTTCGATTTGATTCGATTCGATTATTTTTTTTAAAGATATACGTTTTTTTTAATTTATTTATGATAGTCACAGAGAGAGAGAGAGAGAGGCAGAGACATAGGCAGAGGGAGAAGCAGGCTCCATGCACCAGGAGCCCGATGTGGGACTCAATCCGGGTCTCCAGTATCGCGCCCTGGGCCAAAGGCAGGCGTCAAACCGCTGCGCCACCCAGGGATCCCTGATTCGATTATTTTTGATTCGATCATTTCGATTCTATTCGTTTTGATTCAATTCAATTCGATTATTTTAGATTTGTTTTGATTCGATTCGATTTGATTTTTTATTCAATTCATTTCGATTCGATTATTTTCTATTCGAATCATTTCGATTCGATTCGATTATTTTTTATTCGTTTCGATTCCATTCCATTATTTTTTATTCAAATTGTTTCGATTCTATTCAATTCGATTATTTTCGATTCAATTCCTTTCAATTTGGTTATTTTTGATTCGATTCGATTCCATTCGATTACTTTTGATTCAATTCGTTTCGAGTCGATTCGATTCGATTATTTTCCGTTCTATTCATTTCGATTAGATTCGATTAGATTATTTTCGATTCAATTCGTTTCGATTCGGTTCCATTCGTTTCAATTCGATTATTTTTGATTCGATTCGATTATTTTCTATTCGATTCGTTTCGATTCGATTATTTTTGATTCGATTCGTTTTGATTCGATTTGATTCGATTATTTTCGAGTTGACTCGATTCGATTATTTTCAGTTCTATTCGTTTCGATTAGATTCGATTCGATTATTTTCGATTCAATTCATTTCGATTCGTTTATTTTCGATTCGAATTGTTTCGATGTGATTCGATTCGAGTATTTTCGATTCAATTCGTTTCGATTCAATTTGATTCAATTATTTTTGATTCGATTCATTTCGATTCGATTCAATTTTTTTCGATTTGATTCTGTTCGATTTGATTAGATTCTTTTCGATCGACACGTTTTGATTCATTTCGATCGATTCATTTCGATTGATTCGATTCGATCCTTTTCGATTCGATCCTTTTCAATCCGATGCTTTTCGATTCGATTCGATTCTTTTCGATTCGATTCTTTTCCATTCAATTCGATTCTTTTCAATTCGATTGGATTTGATTCTTTTCAATATGATTCGATTTTTTCGATTCGATTCTTCTTTATTTGATTTGTATCGATTCTTTTCGAATAGATTTGATTCGATTCTTTTCGATTCGATTCGATTCTTTTCAATTCGATTCAATTCGATTCGATCTTTTCTGATTCAATTCGATTCTTTTCGATTCGATTCGATTCTTTTTTTATTCGATTCGATTCGATTCTTTTCGAGTCGATTCGAATCAATTCGGTTTTTTTTTCGAATCGATTCGATTCTTTCGATTCGACTCTTCGATTCGATTATTTTGGATTCAATTCTTTTTGATTCGATCCTTTTTGATTCGATTCGATTCTTTTTGATTCGATTCGATTCCATTTTTTTGTTTCAATTCGTCTTTTTTGATTCGTTTCTTTTTGATTCGATTCAATTCGATTTTTTTCGAATCGGTACGATTTTTTCGTTTTGATATGATAGTTTTCAATTCGTTTCTTTTCGATTCTATTCAATTCGATTCTTTTTGTTTCAATTCGATTTGATTTGAATCTTTCAATTCGAGTCTTTTCGATTCGAGTTCCTTTCTTTTAGAATCGATACTTTTCTATTCTTTTCAATTCGATTCGATTATGTTTGATTCGATTCCATTTGATTCGTTCGTTTTTCGAATCTATTCTTTTTGATTCGACTCTTTTTGATTCGATTCATTTGGATTCAATTCTTTTCAATTCGATTCGATTCTTTTTTTTCGAATCGATTCGATTTTTTCGATTTGACTCTTTTCTTTTTTTAATTTTTTTTAAAATTTTTATTTATTTATGATAGTCACAGAGAGAGAGAGAGGCGCAGAGACACAGGCAGAGGGAGAAGCAGGCTCCATGCACCGGGAGCCCGATGTGGGATTCGATCCTGGGTCTCCAGGATCGCGCCCTGGGCCAAAGGCAGGCGCCAAACCGCTGCGCCACCCAGGGATCCCCTGACTCTTTTCGATTCGATTCATTTGGATTGGATTATTTTCGATTCGATCCTTTTCGATTTGATTCGATTCTTTTTTTTAAATATTTTTTAATTTTATTTATTTATGATATGCACACAGTGAGAGAGAGAGAGAGGCAGAGACATAGGCAGAGGGAGAAGCAGGCTCCATGCACCTGGAGCCCGACGTGGGATTTGATCCCTGGTCTCCAGAATCGCGCCCTGAGCCAAAGGCAGGCACTAAACCGCTGCGCCACCCAGGGATCCCAATTCGATTTGATTCTTTTCGATTCAATTCGATTCAATTCCTTTCGATTCGATCCGATTCTTTTCTATTCGATTTGATTCGATTCGATCCTTTTCGATTCGATTCGATTCTTTTCGATTTGATTTGATTTTTTCCTATTCAATACAATTCGATTCGATCCTTTTCGATTCGATTCGATTCTTTTCAATTCGATTCGATTCGATTCTTTTTTTAATTTTTTTATTCGATTCTTACATTCAATTTGATTAGATCTTTTTGATTCGATTTGATTCTCTTTGATTCGATTCTATTTGATTTTTTTCGTTTCCATTCGATAGTTTTCTATTCATTTCTTTTCTATTCGATTCGATTTGATTTGATTCTTTTCGATTCAATTCGATTCGATTCGAATCTTTCTATTCGAGTGTTTTTTATTTGAATTCCTTTCTTTTCGAATCGATTCAATTCGATTCTTTTGATTCGATTCAATTATTTTCACTTCCATTCGATTAGATTCTTTTGATTCGGTGCGATTCGATTCGATTTTTTTCGATTCAATTCGATTCTTTTCGATTCAAGTCTCTTCGATTCGAATTTCTTTCTTTTTGAATCAATTTGATTCTATTCTTTTCGATTTGATTTGATTCAATTCTTTTTGATTCGATTCGATTCTTTTCGATTTGATCTGATTCTTTTCAATTCAATTCGATTCGATTCTTTTCAATTCCAGTCTCTTCGATTCGAATTTCTTTCTTTTCGAATCGATTTGATTCCATTCTTTTCAATTTGATTCGATTCAATTTGATTCTTTTCGATTCGATTCGATTCTTTTTGAGTCGATTCGATTCGAATCAATTCGTTTTTTTTCAAATCGATTCGATTTTTTCGATTTGACTCTTCGATTCGATTCTTTTCGATTTGATTCAATTCTTTTGATTCGATCCTTTTCGATTCAATTCGATACTTTTTGGTTCGATTCGATTCTTTTCTATTCTTTTCAATTCAATTCGATTCGATTATTTTCGATTCGATTCAGTTCGGTTCGTTTTTTTGAATCGATTCATTCTTTTTGATTCCACTCCTTTCGACTCGATTTGATTCGATTCTTTTTGATTCGATTAGATTCTATTCTTTTCGATTCAATTCAATTCTTTTTGATTCGTTTCTTTTCGATTCTATTCGAATCTTTTCGATTCGATTAGATTCTTTTCGATTCAATTCGATTCGATTCAAAACTCTTCGATTCAATTTTTTTGATTCGATTCGATTCGATTGTTTTCAATTCGATTCAATTCAATTCTTTTCAATTCGATTCAATTCTTTTCGATTCCTTTTGTTTTTTTCAATTCGATTTTTATTTGATTTGTTTCAATTCTTTTCTATTCGATTCGATTCTTTTCAATTCGATTCGATTCTATTTGATTCATTTCGAATCGATTCGATCCTTTTCGATTCTATTCGATTCGAATCGATTTTTTTCGATTCGATTCGATTTTTTTCATTTCGATATGATAGTTTTCGATTCGTTTCTTTTCGATTCTATTCGATCCGATTCTTTTTGTTTCGGTTCGATTTGATTCGAATCTTTTGATTCGAGTCTTTTCAATTCGAATTCCTTTCTTTTAGAATTGATTCGATTCGATTCTTTTCGATTTGATTTGATTCGATTCTTTTCACGGTCATTTGATTTAATTCTTTAGATTCGGTGCGTTTTGATTCTATTTTTTTGATTCGATTCGATTCTTTTCGATTAGATTCGATTCAGTTTTTTCGATTCGATTTGATTCTTTTCGATTCGATTCGATTCTTTCCGATTCGATTCGATTCTTTTCAATTCAATTTGATTCGATTCTTTTCAATTTGATTTGATACGATTCTTTTCGAATCGATTCTTTTCAATTCTTTTCTCTTCCATTCAATTCGATTCTTTGGATTCGGTGCGATTCGATTCAATTTTTTTCTTTTTTTAAAAAATATTTATTTATTTATTTATTTATTTATTTATTTATTTATTTATTTATTTATTATGATAGTCACAGAGAGAGAGAGAGAGGCAGAGACACAGGCAGAAGGAGAAGCAGGCCCCACGCACCGGGAGCCCGATGTGGGATTCGATCCCGAGTCTCCAGGATCACGCCCTGGGCCAAAGGCAGGCGCCAAACCACTGTGCCACCCAGGGATCCCCGATTCAATTTTTTTCGATTAGATTCGATTCTTTTCGATTCGAGTCTTTTCGATTCGAATTGCTTTCTTTTCGAATCGATTTGATTCGATTCTTTTTGATTCCATTCGAATCAATTTTTTTCAATTCAATTCTTTTAGATTCTTTTCAATTCGATTTTTTCGATTTGATTCGATTCTTTTTGATTTGATTCGATTCTTTTTATTCATTTCGAATCAATTCGATCCTTTTCTTTTTTTTTAATACACTTTTTTTAAAATTTTTATTTATTTATGATAGTCATACAGAGAGAGAGAGAGAGAGGCAGAGACACAGGCAGAGGGAGAAGCAGGCTCCATGCACCGGGAGCCCGATGTGGGATTCGATCCCGGGTCTCCAGGATCGCGCCCTGGGCCAAAGGCAGGCGCTAAACCGCTGCGCCACCCAGGGATCTCGATTCGATCCTTTTCGATTCGATTCGATACGATCGTTTTCGTTTCGATGATAGTTTTCGATTCCTTTCTTTTCGATTCTATTCGATTCGATTCTTTTTGTATCGATTCAATTCTTTACACTTCCTGTTGATTCGATTCTTTTGATTTGGTGCGATTCGATTTTTTCGATTAGAGTCGATTCGATTCTTTTTGATTCAAGGTTCTTCTATTCGAATTTCTTTCTTTTCGAATCGATTTGTTTCAATTCGATTCTTTTCGATTCGATTCGATTCTTTTCGATTTGATTTGATTCTTTTCGATTCAATTCGATTCGATTCTTTTCGATTCGATTCAATTCTTTTCGATTTTATTTGATTCTTTTCTATTCGATACAATTCGATTAGATCCTTTTTGATTGGATTCGATTCTTTTCGATTCGATTCAATTCTTATATTCGATTTGATTCGATCTTTTTCAATTCGATTCGATTCTCTTCGATTTTATTCGATTCAATTTTTTTCATTTCCATTCGATAGTTTTCTATTCGTTTCTTCTCTATTCGATTCTATTCTTTTTGATTCGATTCAATTCGATTCGAATCTTTCTATTCGAATGTTTTTGATTTGAATTCCTTTCTTTTCGAATCGATTCGATTCGATTCTTTTTGATTCGATTCGATTCGATTCTTTTTGATTCGATTCGATTTGATTTGATTATTTTCACTTCCATTCGATTAGATTCTTTTGATTTGGTGCAATTCGATTCGATTTTTATCGATTCGATTCGAGTCTTTTCTATTCGAATGTCTTTTCAAATCGATTCGATTCGATTCTTTTCGATTCTTTTTTTTTTAAAGATTTTATTTATTTATTCATGATAGTCACAGAGAGAGAGAGAGAGGCAGAGACACAGGCAGAGGGAGAAGCAGGCTCCATGCACCGGGAGCCCGACGTGGGATTCGATCCCGGGTCTCCAGGATCGCGCCCTGGGCCAAAGGCAGGCGCCAAACCGCTGCGCCACCCAGGGATCCCCTTTTTCGATTCTTTTTGATTCAATTCGATTATTTTCGAGTCTCTTCGATTCGGTTTTTTCGAATCGATTCGATTCTTTTTGATTAGACTCTTCGATTCGGTTATTTTGGATTCGATTCTTTTCGATTCGATTCGATTCGATTCGCTTTAATTCGATCCGATTCTTTTCGATTCGATTTGATTCTTTACGATTCGATTCGATTCGGTTCTTTTCTATTCTTTTCTATTCTTTTCTATTCGATTCGATTATTTTCTATTCGATTCGATTCAATTCGATTCGTTTTTTTTCTAAATGATTTGGTTCTTTTCGATTCCACTCCTTTCGACTCGATTCATTTGGATTCGATTCTTTTCGATTTGATTAGATTCGATTCTTTTTTATTTGATTCGATTTGATTCTTTTTAATTCGTTAATTTTTTATTCCATTCAAATCTTTTCGGTTCGATCAGATTCTTTTCGATTCAATTTGATTCGATTCGAAACTCTTCGATTCAATTCTTTTTGATTCGATTCGATTGGATTCGATTTGATTGTTTTAGATTTGATTCGATTCAATTCTTTTCGATTCGATTCGATTCTTTTCAATTCGATTTTTTTTCTATTCGATATGTTTCAATTATTTTCAATTTGATTCGATTCGATTCTTTTCGATTCGATTCGATTCTTTTTGATTCATTTCGAATTGATTCGATCCATTTCGATTCGATTCGTTCGATTTTTTTGATTCGATACGATATTTTTCTTTTCGATATATTTTTCGATTACTTTCTTTTCGATTCTATTTGATTCGATTCTTTTTTTTCAATACGATTTGTTTCGAATCTTTCGATTCGACTCATTTCGATTTGAATTCCTTTCTTTTAGAATCGATTCAATTCTTTTTGATTCGATTCAATTCGATTCGTTTTTTTGAAAAAATTCGATTCTTTTCGATTCCACTCTTTTCGATTAGATTCATTTGGATCCGATTCTTTTCGATTCGATTAGATTCGACTCTTTTCGATTCAATTAGATTCAATTCTTTTTGATTTGTTTCTTTTTGATTCCATTCGAATCTTTTCGGTTCAATTAGATTCTTTTCGATTCAATTCGATTCGATTCGAAACCCTTCGATTGAATTCTTTTCGATTCGATTCTTTTTGATTCAATTCGATTCGATTAGATTCTTTTCGATTCGATTCAATTCATTTCTTTTCGATTCGATTGTTTTCTATTGGATTCCTTTTTGTTTGATTTGATTCAATTATTTTCGATTCGATTCTATTCGATTCTTTTCAATTGGATGTGATTCAATACATTTCGATTCGATTTGATTTGATTTTTTTCTTTTCGATACAATAGTTTCGGTTTTGTTCCTTTCGATTCTATTCGATGCGATTATTTTGTTTCGATTCGATTTGCATGTGGAAGTGTCAGGCCTGTACTCACGATTATCTGAGTTGAATACAGCGATTTCAAATGGCCTTCTTCAAAGAGTGTAGCTAGTTTCTAACTCCCATGTACGAGTGGGTAGCAGACATCTGCCTCCCATGCATACACACTTTTGAGACTTGAGCTTATGGCCTGTACTTCCCACATCCTGCCTGCAGGTACACTTCGCTGCTAACAGGCCTAGGCTCGATGCATGACGGAAGTGTTGTGAGAGGTAAGTGGAAAGTCCCGGCACGCAAGACTAGTGCCTCCAAGCTCAATCCAGCGATTTCCTAGTAATTTCTGTCTTAGGTCCTACATACTAAGTTCCATACGTGAGAAGCTAGCTGAAACCCATGTCCAAAAGCATCTCTCTTCCGAGAGTTGAGCTCACACCCAGTCCCTCACAGTTCTACACTGCCTGCAGAATGAGTTTTGAACATCTTCACCAGAGACGTTTGTCAGAAGCTTGTGAGACGCAAGTGGAATAATGCAGGCCTGGAAGGTGTCTCCAGGTGCAGTAGAGTGGTATTCTTCGAACCTCCTGAGTTAGAAAACTGCTATGTTCTGATGGCCATTAGAACGCAGCTAGTTGAAAGCTGGCTTCTAGGCATGCTCTCTTGTGAGAGCTGAGCTCAAGGCAGGACCCTCCCGCATCCTGCCTGCCCATCGGCATAGCTGCTAACATCCTTACGTGAAGTGCTGGAAGAGATTGGATAAATGCGAGTGGAAGTGTCACGACTGTACTCACGTGTATCTGAGTTCAATACAGCGATTGCCAACGTCCTTGTTCAATTAGAGTGTAGCTCGTGTATATCTCGCCTCGATAAGTGTCTAGCAGACATCGGCTTGCAAAGCATACACACTTCTGAGAGTTGGGCTTATGGCCTGTACCTCCCCCATCCTGACTGCGTGTACGAACAGCTTCCACAGCATTTCGTTGTATGGGGGAGAGTAGCGAAGTGAGAAACAAGTGTCTGCCTTGTCAATTCCGTGACTAGCAGACAGCTGCCTCCAAGGCATGCACTCTCCTTTGGATTGATCTTAGGACTTGAACCTCCCACATGCTGACCACCTGTACGCTTCACTTCCAAAGGATATCGTTCGATGTGGGACGGAAGTTTTGCAAGAGGCAAATGTGTCTTAGTTCAATCCAGCAACTTCTGAGGAATTCCTCCCTCAGATGGGAGCTACATACTAACTTCCAAACCTGAGTACCTAGCTGAAAGCTCTCTCTCTGTGGATCTTCCCTCTCGGAGATGAGTTGAAACGTGGTCCTTCCCAGTTCCACACTGCCTACAGATACAGTTACAAACATCTTCACTAGACATGTTTGTCAGAAGCTAATGGGATGCAAAGGGAAGCTGCAGATTTCAAGGTTGTGTCTCCAGGTGCAGTAAAGCGGTATTCATGGAACATCCTGAATTCAATGCTGCCACGTTCTCATGGCCATCAGAACGCAGTTAGTAGAAAGCTGGCTTCGAGGCATGCCTCCTTTTGAAAGCTGAGCTCAGGGCAGGACCCTCCCGCATTCTGACTGCCTGTAGTTGAAGCTGCTAACATTCTTATTTTAGGTTGGGAGAGGTTGGAGAAATGCAAGTGGAAGTGTCAGGACTGTACTCACGTGTATCTGAGTTCAATAGAGTGATTGCCAACGTCCTTGTATAATTAGATGTAGCTCGGGTATACCTCGCCTCGAAAAGTGTCTAGCAGGCATCGACCTGCAAAGCATACACACTTCTGAGAGTTGAATTTATGCCTTGTACCTCGCACATGCTGACTGCAGGTACACTTTGCTCCTATCAGGCTCCTGTCAGATTCATGACAGAAGTTTGTCAGAGGTTAGTGGAAGGTGCCGGCCCACACAACTAGTGTCTCCAAGCCCAATCCAGAGATATGTGAGGAACTGCTCTCTTAGATTGGTGCTACTTACTAAGTTCCATACATGAGAAGCTAGTTGAACACAGTGTCCAAAGGGTACTCTCTTCTGAGACTTGAGCTCACCTCCAATCCCTCACAGTTCCACTCGGCCTTCAGATGGAATTTCGAACATCCTCACTAGACATGTTTGTCAGAAGCTCATAGAACACAAGGAGCTATCTGCAGGCTTCAATGCTTGTCTCTCAAGGTGAAGTAGAGCGGTATACATGGAACATCCTGACTTACAGTGGTGCTACGTTCTCAAGGCCATAACAATGCAGCTAGTAGAAAGCTGGCTTCGAGGCATGCTTCCTTTTGAGAGCTGAGCTCAGGGAAGGACCCTCCCTCATCCTGCCTGACTGTAGACGTAGCTGCTAACATCCTTGTGTTAGGTGCTGGGAGAGGTTGTGACAAAAGCATGTGGAAGCGTCAGGCCTGAACTCACGTGTATCTGAGTTGAATATAGCAATATCCAACGGTCTTCTTCGATCAGAGTATAGCTATGTTCTAAATCCCATGTATGAGGGGTTAGCAGAAATCTGCCTCCCAGGCATACACACTACTGAGAGTTGAGCTTATGATCTGTACCTCGACATCCTGTCTTCAGGTACACTTCACTTCTAAAAGGCCTAGTCTCGATGCGTTATGGAAGTGTTGTGAGAGGTAAGTGGAATGTCCCAGCACACTAGACTAGTGACACCAAGGTCAATCCAGGGATTTCGTAGTAATTCCTGTGTTAGACTGGTGCTACATGTTAAGTTCCATAGGTGAGAAGGTAGCTGAACGCCTTGTCCAAAAGCAAATTAGTTTTGAGAGTTGAGCTCACCCTCCTTCCTTCACGGTCTGATACTGCCTGCAGAATGAGTATCAAACATCTTCACCATAGAGTTTTGTCAGAAGGTTGTGAGACGCAAGTGGAACAATGCAGACCTGGAAGTTTTCTCCAGGTGCAGTAGAGTGGTAATCTTGGAACCTCCTGAATTAGAATACTGCTACATTCTCACTGCCATAAGAATGCAGCTAGTTGAAAGCTGACTTCTAGGCATGCTTCCTTGTAAGAGCTGAGGTCAGGGCAGGACCGTCCCGCATCCTGACTGCATGTAGACATAGGTCCTAGCATCTTTATGTTAGGTGCTGGAAGAGGTTGTGTGACAAGCATGTGGAAGTGACAGGCCTGTACTCACGTGTATCTGAGTTCAATACAGCGATTTCCAACGTCCTTGTTCAAGTAGAGTATACCTCGGTTCAAGCTCCCATCAATAAGTGTCTAACAGACATCTGCCTGTAAAGCATACACACTTCTGAGAGTTGAGCTTATGCCCTGTACCTCCCACATGCTGACTGCAGGTACACTTCGCTCCTATCAGGCCTAGGCTTGAATCGTGACTGAAGGATTGTGAGAGGTTAGTGGAAGGCGCCGGCCCACACGACTAGTGTCTCCAAGCCCCATCCAGAGATATGTGAGGAACTGCTCTCTAGGGTTGGTGCTACACACTAATTCCATACATGAGAAGCTAGTGGAATGCAGTGTCCAAAGGGTACTTTCTTCTGAGACTTGAGCTCACCCCCAGTCCCTCACAGTTCCACACGGCCTTCAGATGAAATTTTGAACA
Source organism: Canis lupus familiaris (assembly GCF_011100685.1). Lineage (NCBI taxonomy): Eukaryota > Metazoa > Chordata > Mammalia > Carnivora > Canidae > Canis > Canis lupus. Next base: position 7,140 of record NW_023330856.1, on the reverse strand, counting down.
TCCTCACTAGATGTGTTGTTCAGAAGCTCATAGGACAAAAGGAGCTAGCTGCAGGCTTCAATGCTTGTGTCTCTAGGTGCAGTAGAGCGGTATACATGGAACGTCCTGACTTACAATGTAGCTACATTCTCACAGCCATAAGAACGCAGCTAGTGGAAAGGTGCATTCGAGGCATGCTGCTGAGGATCAGAGCCACCTGTTCCAATTGAGGCCCAGTGGGGAATAGAGGAGCCATGTCCCGATGATGTCCAGGTAGGGACCAGAGTCACCAGGTCCAGATGAGGCCCAGGTGGGGGGAGCATATTCACTAGGTCCATGTGAGGCCCAGTTGAGTACCAGAGTCACCAGGTCTCGTTGAGGCCTAGAGGGGTACCAGAATCACCTGGTCCAGGTGACATCCAGATGGGGACCAGAGTCACCAGGTCAAGGTGAGGCCCAGAGGGATTCCAGAGTCATCATGTCCAGGTGAGGCTCAGGTGTGGAACAGAGTAACCGGGTACCAATGATGCCGAGGTGAGGACCAGAGTCACCAGATCTCGGAGAGGCCCAGATAGGATCAGAGTCACCAGTTCCATGTGAGGCCAAGAAGGAGTCCACAGCAATCAGGTCCAGGTGGGGAACAAAGTCACCAGGATAGGGTGAGGCCCAGTTGGGGACCACATTCACCAGGTCCAGGTGAGGCTCAGGTGGTGACCAGAGTCACCGGGTCCGGGTGAGGACCAGGTAAGGACCAGATTCACCAGGTCCAAGAGGCCCACGTGGGGACCTGACTCACCAGGTATGGGTGAGGCCCAGGTGGCAACTCCACTCACCAGGACCAGGTGAGGCCAACCTGCAGGCCATAGTCACCAGATCCAGGTGAGGCCCTGGTGGGAACTGGAGTCACCAGGTAAATATGAGGCTAGAAGGACACCACAGTCACCAGGTCCAGGTGTGGTTCATGTGGGAACGAGAGTCACCAGGTCCAGGTGAGACCCAGGTGGGGACCACAGTCACCAGGTCCAGATTGAGACCTAGGTGGGGGGCCCAAAGTCATCAGTGCCAGGTGAGGCCAAAGTGTGGAGCAAAGTTATCGGGTCCAGGTGAGTCCCTGGTGGGGAACAGAGTAACCATGTCCCATTGATGCCCAGGTGGGACCAGAGTCACAAGCTCCAGACGAGGCCTAAGTGAGGAGTAGATCACCAGGTCCTGTTGGGGCCCATTGAGGACCAGAGTACCCAGCTCCAGGTGAGGCCCAGCGGAGGACCAGAGGAGGACCAGAGTCACCCGGTCCCGGTGATATCCAGGTGGGGACCAGAGTCACCACGTCAGGGTGAGGCCAAGAGGGAGACGAGAGTCACTAGGTCCAGATGAGGCCCCGATGTGGAACTGAGTAACCAGGTCCTATGATGTCCATGTGAGGAGCAGATTCACCAGGTCCAGGTGAGTTCCCTGTGGGAACCAGTCACCTCTTCCAGGTGAGGCCCCTGTGGGACCACAGTCACCAGGTCAGGGTGAGGTCCAGATGGTGACCAGAGTCACCAGGTCCACGGGAGGCCCAGGGATAGAAGAGAGTAACCAGGTCCCAATGATGCCCAGGTAAGGACCAGAGTCACCAGGTACAGGTGAGGCCCAAATATGGATCAGGGTCGTGTTGTTCCAGGTGAGGCCAAAGGAGACCACAGGAACGAGGTCCTGGAGAGCCCCATATGTGAACCAGAACCACCAGATCCAGGTGAGGCCCAGGTGGCAACAAGATTCACCAAGTCCAGGTGAGACCCAGGTCGTGACCTGAGTCACCAGGTCCAGGTGAGGTCCAGGTAAGGACCAGATTCACCAGGTACAAGTGAAGCCCAGGGGGAGACCAGAGTCACCAAGAAAGGGTGATGTCCAGAGGGGGAACCCGAGTACCAGTTAAGTTTGAGGCCCAGAGTTGGACCAGAGTTCCCCGGTCAAAGTGAGGCCCAGGTGTGGAATAGAGTATCCAGGTCCCAATAATGCCTAGGTGAGGACCAGAGTCACTAGGCCCATGCAGGGCCCAGATGTGGATCAGAATCACCAGGTCCTGGTGAAGCATAGAAGGAGACCACAGTCACCAGTATCAGGTGGGTCCCATGTGGGAACCAGAGCCACTCTATCCAGCTGAGTCCCAGGTCCATGTGAGGCCCACGTGAGGACCAGATTCATGAGGTCGAATTGAGGCATAACTGGGGACAAGGGTCACCAGGTCTGGGTGAGGCCTAGGTGGGGAAAGATTCACCAGGTGTGAGTTAGGTCACAGTGGGGACGAGAGTCACCAGGTCCAGGTGAGGCCAAACTGAGGACCCGAGTTACCAGATCCAGGTGAGGTCCATGTTGGAAAGAGAGTCACCAGGTCCAGGAGAGGTCCAGGTGGGGACCAGAGTCACCAGATAGAGATGAGGGCCTGGTGAGGACCAGATCTACCAGGTATATGTGAGGCCCAGGTGGGGATCAGAGGCAACAGGTCCATGTGAGACCGGCTGGGGAACATGGTCAACAGGTGTACGTGAGGCCCAGGTGTGGAACACAGTAACCAGGTCCAGGTGAGTCCCAGGTGGTGACAACAGTCGCCAGGTCCAGGTGAGGCCCAGGTGGGGACCAGGATCACCAGGTACAGGGGAGGCCCTTGAAAGAACCAGAGTCAACAGTTCGAGGTGAGGCGCAGGTGGCAACCAGAGTCAGCAGGTCCAAGTCAGGCCAAAGTGGGGTTCACAGTCACCAGGTCAGGGTGAGACCCAGAGGGGGACCAGAGTCACCTGGTCCAGGTGAGGTCCAGTTGTGGAACACAGTAACCGGGTCCCAGTTATGCCCAGTGGAGGATCATGGTCAACAGGGCCAGGTGAGGCCCAGATGGGGACCAGAGTCACCAGGTCCAAGTGAGGCCCAGGTGGGGACCACAGTCACCAGATCCAGGGTAGTCTCAGGTGCAGAGCAGAATCACCAGGTCCAGATGAGGTGCAGGTGGCAACCACACTCACCATGTCCCTGTGAGGCCCTGGTGGGGACCAGAGTCACCAGGGACATTAGAAGCTAGAAACACTGCAGCCACCTGGTCCACATGAGGTCCATGTGGTAATGAGAGTCACCAGTTACAGGTGAGGCCGAGGTGGGGATCAGACTCACCCGGTCCAGGTGAGACCCAGGTGGGAACCAGAGTCACCATCCAGGTGTGGCCCAGGTGGGTCCCTGTAGGGAACAGTGTAACCATGTCCTGATGCTACCCAGGTGGGTACCAGAGACACCAGGTCCAGATGAAGCCCAGCTGGGGACCAGTGACATGAGGTCCAGGTGAGGTCCCGGTGGGAACCACAGTCACCAGGTCAGGTGAAGCCATGCTGAGGATCAGAATCACCAGTTCCAGGTGAGGCCTAGGTGGGGCCAGAGTCACCTGGTACAGAAGAGGCCAAAGTGAGGACCAGAGTTACCAGGTCCAGGTGAGTCCCAGTGGGGAATAGAGTAACCTTGTCCTGATGATTCCCAGGTAGTGAGCAGATTCACCAGGTCCAGATGAGGCCCACGTGGGGAGCATATTCACTAGGTCCAGGTGAGCCCCAGTTGAAGGCCAGTCATCAGGTCTGGTTTAGGCCTAGAGGGGTACCAGAATCTCCTGGTCCAGGTGACATCCAGATGGGGACCAGAGTCATCAGGTCAGGGTGAGGCCCATAGGGGTTCCAGTCATCATGTCCAGGTGAGGCTCAGGTGTGGAACAGAGTAACCAGGTCCCAATGATGCCCAGGTGAGGACCAGAGTCACCAGATCTGGGTGAGGCGCAGATAGGATCAGAGTCACCAGTTTCAGGTGAGGCCAAGAAGGAGTCCACAGCAATCAGGTCCAGGTGGGGAACAAAGTCACTAGGACTGGGTGAGGCCCAGATGGGGACCAGATTCACCAGGTCCAGGTGAGGCCCATGTGGGGACCTGAGTCACCAGGTATGGGTGAGACACAGGTGTCAACCCCACTCACCAGGTCCAGGTGAGGCCAACCTGCAGGCCAGAGACACCAGATCCAGGTGAGGCCCTGGTGGGGACCTGAGTCACCAGGTAAATATGAGGCTAGAAGGACACCACAGTCACCAGGTCCAGGTGTGGTTCATGTGGGAACGAGAGTCACCAGGTCCAGTTGAGATCCAGGTGGGGACCACAGTCACCAGGTCCTGATTGAGGCCTATGTGGGGGGCACAGTGTCATCAGGGCCAGGTGAGGCCAATGTGTGGATCAAAGTTATCGGGTCCAGGTGAGTCCCTGGTGGGGAACAGAGTAACCATGTCCCATTGATGCCCAGGTGGGAATAGAGTCACAAAATCTAGATGAGGCCTAAGTGAGGAGTAGATTCACCAGGTCCTGTTGAGGCCCAGTTGAGGACCAGAGTCCCCAGCTCCTGGTGAGTTCCAGAGGGGGACCAGAGTCACCCAGTCCAGGTGATATCCAGGTGGGGACCAGAGTCACCACGTCAGGGTGAGGCCCAGAGGGGGACAAGAGTCACTAGATCCAGGTGAGGCCCTGATGTGGAACTGAGTAACCAGGTCCCATGATGCCCATGTGAGGACCAGATTCACCAGGTCCAGGTGAAGTCCCTGTGGGAACCTGTCATCTCATCGAGGTGAGGCCCAGGTGGGACCGCAGTCACCGGGTCAGGGTGAGTTCCAGAGAGTAACCAGAGTCACCAGGTCCAGGTGAGGCCCCGGTATAGAAGAGAGTAACCAGATCCCAATGATGCCCAGGTTAGGACCAGAGTCACCAGGTCCAGGTAAGGCCCAGGTATAGAAGAGAGTAACCAGGTCCCAGTGATGCCCAGGTAAGGACCAGAGTCACTAGGTCCAGGTGAGGCCCAAATATGGATCAAAGTCGTTTTGTTCCAGGTGAGGCCAGAAGGCGACCACAGGAACCAGGTCCAGGAGAGCCCCATATGGGAACCAGAGTCTCCAGATCCACGTGAGGTCCAGGTGGGGACCACAGTCACAAGGTCCATGTGAGGCCCAGGTAGCAACAATATTCACCAAGTCTGAGGAGGGGCAAGATGGCTGAAGAGTAGGGTCCCCAAATCACCTGTCTCCACCAAATTACCTAGAAAACCTTCAAATCATCATGAAAATCTACGAATTCGGCCTGAGATTTAAGAGAGACCAGCTGGAACGCTACAGTGAGAAGAGTTCATGCTTCTATCAAGGTAGGAAGACGGGGAAAAAGAAATAAAGAAACAAGAGGCCTCTGAGGGGGAGGGGCCGCGAGGAGCCGGGCTGAGGTCGGGCGAGTGTCCCCAGGACAGGAGAGCCCCGTCCCGGAGGAGCAGGAGCTGCACCAACCTTCCTGGTTAGAAAGGCGCCCGCAGGGAATTAGAGCAGGACCCCAGGAGGTCGGGGATGCCCTCGGGCTCCCTGGGACATTAACAGACACCTGCCCCCACAGGAGAGTGTGCCAAGCTCCCTAAGGGCTGCAGCGCACACAGCGGGACCCGGAGCAGCTCGGAGGGGCTCAGGCAGCGGACACAGCCCAGGATCCAGCCTCCCCGGGACAGGCAGAGTCCGGGAGGGCCCTGGACAGGAAGGACGCTCCTGCCCCGAGCTGAGCAGCTCTCCAGGCCCTGCAGGCGGAGTGCTTCAGAGTTCCTGTGGGGCTGAATCCAGGTTTCCAGAACTGGCCTCGCCACTGGGGTTGTTCCTCCAGGGGCCTCACGGGGTAAACAACCCCCACTGAGCCCTGCACCAGGCAGGGGGCAGAGCAGCTCCCCCAAGTGCTAACACCTGAAAATCACAACAGGCCCCTTCCCCAGAAGTACTGCTAGAAGGACAAGTTCCAGGGGAAGTCAAGGGACTTAAAGTATACAGAATCAGAAGATACTCCTCCATGTTTTTTTATTTCTGATTGCTTCGCCCTCCCCTATTACCCCCTTTCTTTTTCTTTCTCTTTTTTTTAAAAATTTTTTATTTATCTATGATAGTCACACACACGCAGAGAGAGAGAGGCAGAGACACAGGCAGAGGGAGAAGCAGGCTCCATGCACCAGAAGCCCGACGTGGGATTCGATCCAGGGTCTCCAGAATCGCGTCCTGGGCCAAAGGCGGCGCTAAACCACTGCGCCACCCAGGGATCCCTCTTTCTTTTCTCTTTTTATTCTCTATTTCCTTCTTGTCTTCCTCTCTTTCTTTTCATTTTTCTCTTTCTTTTCCTTCTTCTCTCCTCTCTTTTTTCTCCTTTTCCAATACAATTTCTTTTTGGCCACTCTGCACTCAGGAAAATGACTAGAAGGAAAACCTCACCTCAAAGAAAGAATCAGAACAGTCGTCTCTCCCAGGCAGAGTTACAAAATCTGGATAACAATTTTAATGTCCAGAAAGCAAATCAGAAGCACTATTATACAGCTACTGGTGGCTCTAGAAAAAGCATAAAGGACTCAAGAGACGTCATGACTGCAGAATTTTGATCCAATCAGGCCGAAATTAAAAATCAATTGAATGAGATTAAATCCAAACTAGAAGTCCTAATGATGAGGGTTAACGAGGTAGAAGAACGAGTGAGTGACATAGAAGACAAGTTGATGGTAAAGAGGGAAACTGAGGAAAAAGGAGACACACAATTAAAAGACCAGGAAGACAGATTAAGGGAAATAAACGACAGCCTGAGGAAGAAAAACCTACGTGTAATTGGGGTTCTCGAGGGCGCCAAAATGGACAGAGGGCCAGAATATGTATTTGAACAAATCATAGCTGAAAACTTTCCTAATCTGGAAAGGGAAACAGGCATTCAGATCCAGAAAATAGAGAGATCCCCCCCTAAAATCAATAAAAACCGTTCAACACCTCGACATGTAATAGTGAAGCTTGCGAATGCCAAAGATAAAGAGAAGATCCTTAAAGCAGCAAGAGACAAGAAATCCCTGACTTTTATGGGGAGGAGTATTAGGGTAACAGCAGACCTCTCCACAGAGACCTGGCAGGCCAGAAAGGGCTAGGGATATATTTAGGGTCCTCAATGAGAAGAACATGCAACCAAGAATACTTTATCCAGCAAGGCTCTCATTCAAAATAGAAGGAGAGATAAAGAGCTTCCAAGACAGGCAGGAACTGAAAGAATATGTGACCTCCAAACCAGCTCTGCAAGAAATTTTAAGGGGGACTCTTAAAATTCCCCTTTAAGAAGAAAT